>NC_037592.1:34043575-34248760 GCF_003073045.1 Pomacea canaliculata | reverse complement strand
GAAAAAGGTTAAATTCATGCTACAGGGGGGTTGACCGCCTTAGCCTTGTGTAAAGAACGAGTTAAAGCTTTCATAAATCCAGCTCAATACTATGATGTGGGATTATACAAAACTTGAACAGAGTGAAATAAAAAGATTTTTAAACGGATATGTTCTTGATGGCCATTTGTGTGTATAGAAGTTTGGATATATCTGAAAGTAACCAATTATTCTTTAGTAGCAAAAAGTAAGTAAATAGGCCTACTGAATAAAAATCCACGAAGAATAAAACAATGCTACAACATTAATAAGTTTAACTTGACAACTCTTTTTGTAATTCCACTCACCATTAGAGTTGCACCCTTCGAATCATTCCTCAATCCATGTCTCTTGGACTTGGCAGCTGTGCACAATAGAATGTAAGGTAGACTTAAAATGCTATTGTACACATAATAAATTTGTAAATGTAGAGAAAATAATACTTAGATTCACTATTTTTTTTAAGTTGCGGAAACTTGTCCTTTTAAGTTCATATCTTGACGTACACCTCAAGAAATCAAAACCAAACAAAAACTAACACACCCAATAATATACTGTCTCAGCTGAAGTGACTGGAAACTTTTTCCCGCTTTGGTTCCACTGCAGCCAATCTGAAGAATAGCAGGCCGTATTTAAATTCTCCGGCGTGCACGAGAAGTGCTGAACCTTGTTAAAAAAAAATCTTTATTGTTATTTCCCCATGTAAAAATACTACAGTACAAATGCTAGAAATAAATTAATTCACTGGATTGGATAAGTTTATAGATTATAATCTGAACCCTACTTCCACTGATGAGGGATCAATGGTGGCTGCATGATGAATATAGCTACAAACCAGACCCAGTTCTTAAATAACCCTAGGGGACTTCAGAGAAGAATAATGGCATAAGTGACTCATCACCAAGTTAATTAAGAGTTTAATCAAAGCTGTTCTTTTATGAAAGTAGAACAATTTTAGTGGTCATAGTTAATAGACACACAGACTGCTCATTTTGACACCATGAAAAGCAAGTGACAGAATTATTTTATAAATAAAATTATGCATATAAAATACTACATTATTTTGTACTTCATAAAATGTGTATTAATTTTTTAATGCAAATATTAACACTGACACAGACATTCTTGTCAGGAGAGTTAACAACCTGTAAGCGCGATGCTATGCTGCCTGTTTGTTAAAATGTGTTTATCAAGACTGTAAAGCATAACATACATATTAACTGATATAATTAGCTAAAGCTAAAGGTAACATTTAAAAAAGGTGTCTAGTACTAACACAGTTATACTTTAAATGACATACCACTATTTGTTCTAACCTTCTTCATCAGCTCCTCTTTCCCATATTTTGAAGAAGCAGGGTGACCTGATTCAGTTTGTGAACTACATTCTGTAGTCTTTGCTCATGGCTCCAACTTGCTGAGACTCTGTTCAAAAATGTATTTGAAATCACTACGAACAAATGTACTTTTAGTCTTTAAAGTAATGAAACAAACAAAACTATGGATGTAAGTCTATTGCACAATTTTTTTAATTAAGCAGAAAATGATTTAGATGATATAATAGGATGTGCATGTAGACCAACTAAAACACAAAACCTGTGCTTGTAATAAGTGATCCTGAATGAAAATCAAAGGAGGACAAAATAAACTTACTGGTAAAAATTCACTGCGCCAGGACTAGTCAGTGTGATCTGCAATTAAAGAGTTAATAATTAGTTCTTTTTGTACATCTGTAAATAAACTGAAAAAATGGCATGCAGGCATTTTAAAGACAAAGAAAATAATGTGATGCAGATAAGTGATTGTTAGACGAAATCTACAGACTTTGGACAAAGTGTCATTGCATAGCATTGGATTTAATACATTTTGTTTTAAATTTCAAAGTGATATAAGTACAAAAATAAAATTCTTTCTTTTGCTTGCATTAATTTCCAAAAATTTAGTTGTTCAGAAAGCAATGTGATGTGTCTTGTTGCTTTCCCCTAGAATGCACCAAGACGGACACAAACGTTTGGTAATCGCCGCACCACTGTTACGTGAGAAAGCAACGACGAATTCAAGCATGACTCAATGAGTTCATGTCATAGATTTCAACTTCGAAGTTAATCATCAATGATAACGAGAGAGATTGTGGTGTGTGTACTTTACCTTCTTGCTGACTTGTTGATTTGACCCTCATCATTCACTGTCCTCTTGCTGTCTGCAAATCTCGTATTCGCGCTCAACATTTCGTTTCTGTAATTAGTAAATACGTGCCAATTAGTAGGCAAGACGATACGATTAGCAAGTTTGATATTACAAACAAGAAGGATATGGTTAAACCATTTAAATATTTACAGCACATATATGAGAAACAGCGTCATGTAAAAGCGAGTTGCTAGCGATGTTAATGTGTGAGACCTGCCGGGTACACACACGTGAACATTTCACAAAAAGCACTACAATACTTATATATGATCATAAATTTCATGAAACTATATCCACTGTTATATAAGTATAGTTGTTTTAATGGGCATCGGTTTTTCACTTACTTTATTAAGACTTACTTCAGAAATCGGCGGTGTTTTTACTTGAAGATGGACGTCACAGTTGCAAAATGTCTGCGTGCCGGTCAACAGCTGAACCGGACGATGTTGACCTCTGAATTAACCCTACACGCGGCGATGGCGCAAAGAGGGGGGAGGGTAAACAGCGGGTGGAAGGATGCGACACGATCAACGTGGCTACCAAATCGAGAGCGCGCTGAAGAAAAAAAGCGCGATGGACGCGTCAATTTAGGATCGAATTACACGCTTCCCATCCCAAAGTCTCACTTCCCTATAGGGGCCGTTCAAACACCCAAAGCCCATGCACGCTGGGAGGTCTGTTTTCAACCTATGTACGGGAGGACCTACTGGGGCTGGGTGCACAAGCCACACTATGCCTACAGATGCTAAAGGCCTGTATCAGCCACAAGTATATCTGCACTAACACTGTTACCATTCGGTCCCTAACACGGACAGTGGGTGGGTCTCTAACAATGGCATAATTATATCTATACAGTTGTACATAAAATTGCATGCTGATAATTGCTACTTATGTGACTGACTTTTAATAAAGTTTTCCAATACTTTCATTCATTCACTTAAGAAATCTAGTGTACTTTACAAATCGGGTCAGTGCAATGTAATTTTTTTTGTAGCAGTCTAATTTGAAGTTTAGTAGAAAAGCTTTTTATGACAGGTTGCAATTGATGCTGTTTTTTCCCAACATAAAAAAAAAACAAATTAAAAATGTTTATACGTTTCTTTCCTTTACCCTGCAGTGCCTTTTATCTAGTTGAATGTACTTGGCCCATTTTCCAAGAGAGTGTGGGCTGTGCTATTTTTAGTGTCCTTTAATTACTAGCTTTTCATTCCACTTCTCGCTGTCAGCTACCGGTCTTTCTGTCCAGTGCAACACACAGCACAACTGGGGAAAAAACATGCATTTCTGTTATATTTGTCAAAGTATTAATCATCTTATTTGTCTATGTGTGTGTCATTATGTGCATAAGCTAGAACAATGCAGTCAAAGAATTATTATTACTATAATACTTATTATATTACCTGATTATTACTTATCATTGTTTTCTTCATCGAGTGTACCAAACAGTCCACAAAAAAAGGCAAAGATCAGCATTTAAATCAAGTTTGATATACCACCATCATTAATAAGACCTTTTATCTGTCCCAGAAGGCAATTGAGCCTTGGACACAATTACACCCACACCAGGCAAATGCCAGCTATATTAACTATCACATTCTTATCATTCACAATGAGATTCAACACCCAGTCGGACCCACATACGCTTAGAACTTTTATGACAAGCATTCAGAATCATGGGAAAACTAGTCAGATTTAGACAATTGTTGTTACCATACAATACTTCTTTTTTGCATGCATTTGCATCATTCGTACTTTTAAGTATGCATAAATGCAGCCATTTAAGAATATCAATAAGAGGAAAGTGATAAGAGTTACACAATGCTGGAGGTAAATGAAGACTATAAATATTCCTTCAAGCATTTCATAGAAATTTGTAATTTTACAAATAATAAAGTGCCAGAACACTAATCTTATAGTGCTGTCATCGTGTATTTTGTTTTTGTAAGGAACATATAAAAACACCATCCTATGCTTCTGTTTTCCTATTCCCTTTGTATTACAGCTACAAGAAGCACTATATTCTGCCCACTGTACATGATACCAAGCTCCTGGAGCAGTCAAGAGCCTACATGATGGCGGATACAGAAGCAGGATGGTTCTCCCTGACTTCTTGTCTGGTTGTTGGTGTTGTAACACTTGCAGCAATGTGGTTTTGGTGAGTTCTGCTGCTAACTAGGCTAGAAACATGTACACATGGCTTTGGTGAGGATTGCTGTAGACTAAATCTGAAACCTGGATATTTTATTCCAAATTTAGATAGGTGTCTAGATACCAATAGTTTAGTTTATTCCTTGTTACTCCTCAAGGAGCAAGGGAACTCAGATGCCAATGGCTATTAAAAACTATATTGCATTAAGGCAACATATTTGGTGGTGAATGAATCACACTGTGTTATCACTGCTTAAAAGACAGCATTTAAACAATAACAAAAAAGATGTTGATTTTGTCTTTAAACTAGCTCCATACTTATGTATTGTTTGCTCAGGCGCTGTTGTCAAGTGCTAATGACTTTTAAACGGATGGGTGTCCCAGGTCCAGTGCCTATTCCTGTTTTTGGAAACGTATTGACCATTTTCAGTAAGGTATATGAGTTTGCAAAATGCACCTCTGTCATTAGTAAAACTGTAAAATGGAGAACTTGCTGATGTTATACTGATATAAAAGGCATGAAAACAAGGGTTACATTGACAGTATATTTGTGTGCATCATTTATCAGTTTTAACTGACATGCTCACTTCTACAACATGCACTCATTCAGACACAAATAGATTACAGACACACATCATGCATGCTCATGGTCAGGACAAGGTCACAGTGAAGTCATCATTCTAAAAAGATGCGTCTTAAGTTTGGACTTAATGGTGGTAAAAGAATCAGATTGTTGAAGGCTGACTGCTAATCCGTTCCAAGTTGATGGGGTTTGGTAGGAGAAAGACCTCTGTCCATTAGTCTTTTCTTAGTGGGACTCGAAGAAGGTTGCATGATGTCAGAAGATTAGCAAAGAAGTCTTGCAGGTGTTTAGATGGGAGTGAGTTCTGAGAGGTACCAAGGATCAGTGCCAAAAATGGAAGAGTAAGTCAAAGTGGAAAGTTTGACGACTGGCAGCCATTGAAGAGAGCGTATGATAGATGTTGTTATCTAGATGGTGCAGATGAGGCAAGCAGCATTAATCTGGATTCTTTGAAGTCTGTCAAGAAGATACTTGGGAATTCCAGCTAAAAGAGAATTACAATAGTCATGATATTACATGATATCTGCAGAAAATCATAATATATAGGATAAACGGTCAGCCAGAAGCAGTCTATTTTAAAATGTACTTAATTTTTTTTTTCAACACTTGACTTCTACGAAAAGTTGTAATAGAGTTCAAACTGTCAGTTGTAAGTTGGGTTGGAGATGTAGTCATAACAGAAATTATGTTTTTTATAGTGAAATATGTCCATGAAAAAATTTTTGCTTGTAACTAATAGGGGGTCGAAATTGGAAAGGTCTTAATAAATAGGCTTTACTGTACATAACACACCAATGTATGCTAATGTAAATAAATATATCATGCATACTAAAGATATGGATAACTGACTTTGAACACAGGCTGTCTGTATACTATTATATTCTCATTTTATTTTCCTCAGGGAATTGTTAACATCTTTCCATTTTGGAACAAACAGTATGGAAAACTATATGGGTATGTATGTTGATAAATTCTTACTTATTATTTATACAGCTTGTTATATACATAAGTGTTTATAACTTGCAGGAAGGGGGAGAGTTGCTAATTATTTGTGACAAGCTGTAACAGATGCCAAAACAAAGGCAAAATAGTAGAGCTGGTAAAGCACATGTAAATAATGTAAATAATTTCATTTATATTTACATACCAGAGTGTGTGCGCAAGTCCATGTGTTATTGTTGTGTGTGTCTGTCCTCATCGTCTTAAGCATTGACATCCATTGAGTGAATCGAAACTGTGTTGTCTTGTGCACATCAAGATGTCGAACTAAAACAGTGTGGAAGAAAAAGTATACATATTGGGTCCAAGAAGTCTTCTGATCCAAAGTTGAATGACACACATATAAACATGATTTACCAGAGACTTCCTTGTAGTGTCAACAGTCATCAGTTCAGTTGTTCACATGAATGCACAGCAAGAATTCAACTCTCTTATATCCTTGACAAGAATTCAACATTTTTAAATCCTTGTTTCAGTATCTTCATGCCCTCACCAGCTCTGGTAATCAGCGACCTTGATCTGATCAAAGATGTTGCAATCAAACAGTTTCAGTCATTCCCCAACAGACTGGTAGAGTTATAATTTCAGTTTTGTTGAGGAGATTGCTTAATTTGTTTTTTTATTGTTAATGAAAGAATGAGTGCTGCTGTAGTTTTTATATTGTATCTTAGCTTGGTGGTAGAGTACTATCTGTGGGTGAGGTCGCACTAGCATAAGGGGAGAAAATGCTGTTGAGTCTGCTTGTCATACTTTCATATTTCAAATATCTACAAGGTGTAGCTTTTGAAACTGTGATGCAAGAGATTGCTTTGTTTAGTGGTTATGCAAGATGCAGCAGGCAACAAGCAAGTGGTCCTCAATAAACTTTCAGCCCATTTGTAACTGCTCTTGAGCACGATCTTCACCCATTCATGTCCTGTGAAACGCAACACTCGTTACATCAAGGCATTCCAACTGAAATGCATCTTACTTTCATTATATTCATACTAATTTTCTTACGAAAATTCAAGACTCAGATCAATCCGATGGTGTCAGTTCATGAATATACAATTTAAAAACAGTGTGGCTTAGCATTGTGTCATAATAATATCTTCCTTAGCATGCTGCCATTATAACATCTTTCTTAGCATGCTGCCATTATAACATTTCTTCAGTTGGTACACTGCTTGTGTCTTTAGGTAATAACGGCTTTCAAGTTCAAGCCATGGAATGCCAATTTACTTTCATTACGAGATGACCACTGGAAGCATGTGCGGGGAGTACTTTCTCCAACCTTCAGTTCTGGCAAACTCAAAAAGGTATAATACCTCTTGGTAATTTGGTCTGTATTCCAGACATGTAAACTGAAAATGTTCTCATTTATTGTTCTTTGTTGTCATCTATTTCACAAATACAAAATAAGCCTCAAATGTTATATTTATGAACTATTTGTAACAAATAAAAAATGTCTTTTTTATAATATAAATCATTGGTGTATTGGTGTATTGGTGCATTGCAAAGTTACTTCCTATCGTCTTTACACAACCAAAGTTACACATGCAAAAATCTGTAAAACCAGTTGGCTTAGAAATGCATTTTTGACTATTGAAATCTAAATAACCAGATAATCAGATACAACAAGTGTTTGGTTGTCTACTGCCTGGGTCAAAATAGCAGTAACATTTATCGTGCAAAAACTAATGTCTACAGATGTTGCACACACTTTTTTTAAGATGAAATGATGCTAAATATTTTTATTTTAAATTGGGCTTATGAGGTGATGACTGCAGTTTGTTTTATTTTTCAGATGGTACCTGCAATAAAAAGAGTGGTATCTAATCTTGTTAACAATATAACAGAAAAAGCCAAGACAGGAGAAATGATTGAATTAAAAGAGTGAGTTAGATACTTTAAGCACGAAAGTCCAAAATAGTATTCAGTGTAGAAAAGCAACCGTTTGCTTAGTATGTTCCTGCATAATTTTTAATATACATCTATTCTTCAGGATATTGCATGTAAAATGCAAAATGAACAGCTGGTCTATTGAAATGTCACAGAGATGTAACACTTATCCTATTTGCTTTTTAATCCATAATATGTGTATAAATACTCACACATTATTATACACATGCTCAAGGATAATAAATTTATATACCAACTCTTATCTGTCACTACATGAAGCAAATAAATCCCAAAACAGTCACCTGTAGGACAACAAGGTAGAGATACTCTTCATTTGCTTTCACCTGCAGATTTTGTGGATGTTTTGCCTTGGATGTCATTGCTGGTTCAGCATTTGGACTTCAGGTAGATTCATTGAAAAACCCTAAAGATCCATTTGTTCATCATGCATACAATGTGCTGTTTGGGAGACAATGGCTGATGCCAATCTTTGGTAATATCTCCTGAATGCTGGACTTTGATTTAACCCTCTCTCATCCTGGAACTAGGCAACATTTTATGACCTAACTGTTGGAAACAACAATTAAATATATTATAACTAAAACCTTATTTCTAATTGTATCAGTATTATTGTTACTAGTATTTGAAATGTACTTACACCTAAACTAGCTCTTGTATATTTGAGTTTTCCACCTGCATGGTTGTGGTTAGATCACATGATGGCAATATTTTCAATGAACTTTAGATTTCAGGCCAATGTTTGGGCTTCATCAATTAAAAACGGCATCTTTTCTAAGATTACTTTGATGCATTGAATAGCAGTGCTAAGAGAATGGTGATTCATTTTTTTCTAGTGACTTCACCATTTCTGTCAAAACTGCTACACAAGATTGGTTTGACATTTTCTCCAAAAGAGTCCTCAGACTTTTTCTTCAACGCCACTGAGAGCGCTCTGAAGGAAAGGCGCCAAGAGAAAGAGGTTTGTATGTAAAGCAGCAAGGGGCGAAGGTTATAGACCACTGCACATAAAACCAAAAGTGCTGCATATTTTGCTCTTCAATCAATCAGTTTGCTTCATTAATCTATGATAAAGGTGGGGAACCTTTTTTTCTGCCAAGAGCCATTCAGATGTTTATATCATCATAATACAGGATTATCAACTTAAAAGTTAACCTGCTATATTTGGTCAAGACATAGTTTTACCTCATTGGTCTGAGTTTGTTTTTCTTCAGACAAAGTGCCTGTTCCCTGTGTATTCTACTTTCAACATATTTTGTTTGGGTCATGCAAAAGAAATTCTACTCTGATGTCAGCTAAACTGATGTGATCTTTCCTGGGGTAGGGGGCAGACATGTTCTGCACTTGGCTTGTGGCATATAGTTGATAACAACATATCAAACTGAACTTTTTTCCAGAAATTCAGTGACTTTCTCCAGCTGCTTGTAGAAGCAGAGAAAGAACAAGAGGCACAACAAGAGGTTGATACTGAGATTGACCACAGATCACAGCTACACACTTCTTCCCAGTGGACTCGTAAAGGTAATATTCACATTGTAGGCCTTACAAACAAAGAACATCAGAAGCTAAGGTAATGCTTACTTTACAGGCACTACAAATGAAGAATAACAGAAGCAATAAAGGCTTAATGACATGACAACTTTACCCAGCAAACACGCCAATGTTCAATCCTGGCCCAAACTTGGCCGAATCTTGCGTGTTTGCTGGGTAACTACTAGTTTTTGTTCAGAAAAGAAGACTGCACCAGACTGCAAGATGATCAAACTTATTTTTCGACCAAAGATTTTTGTAAGAAGTTGTTGTGATAAAATAATGTCACTAATGTTGGGCATTTTTATACAGGTCTAACACGGGAGGAAATTCACAGCAATACCCTAATCTTTCTTGCTGCTGGTTATGACACAGTTTCCACGGCAATGTCCTACACCTTGTTTTGCCTGGCAGCCAATCCAGAATGTCTTCACAAGGCACAACAGGAAGTTGATGACAAGCTTGGGAAGGTGACAGATCTTCTTTATTTAAGAAAATGCCTAGTTCTGATTTACTTTTTCTCTTAAAAAAAGGGTCAGAGTTTTGGAAATGGAAAGTATCAAATACCTTTAAAAACCTATGAAAACTAAGAAATGATAACTTGGAGTACTTAATAATAATGTTGGAGTGCTGAATAAAATTGAAACATTTCCTTACTTTAGGAACAAAGATGTGCTATAAAAGACTGCAAATTAATTACAAATTATAATTTTCCACTTAACAGAGTGACATTAAAATATTCATTTCAGAAACTTGCTGATTACTCCACAGCAAATGAACTGGTGTACCTTGACATGTGCCTTAATGAAGCACTTAGAATGTTTACTCCAGCATTCTTGTGAGTAAACCAAAATAGACAATCAATGACACTGTAGTCTATGTTTTGTAAGTCTGTTCTTATAAGTAGTCCAAAGCAGACAATGAGACGAGCTAGAAGGCAGTGGTTTATGTTTTGTTCTTTTGATGACATTCCTTTAGATTTCTTATGACTTCAGCATTAAAAAATAAAATCCCTGATTCTCCTCTCATACTGATGGTAAAAACCAGAAAGAAAAAAGATTTGGATGGGAAAGTTCTAGGCTGCATGTGATTTGGATTACTTATTTATATTGTCACAGATTTTTGCCAGTTGTAGCTTACATTTATAAAAATATTGAAGCATTCATAATTTTGTGACCCCCATCTTTTTTATCTAGATATGTAGTATTTTTACTATAGTCTCTCTCGAAGGCATAAATAATGTATGCTTCTTCTTGGTGGACATAAGATCAGTAGAATCTATGTGTGCCAGTTTATTAGAGAATCATGATACTCATATTTACTGGTATACTCGGGTTTTATCAGCACAGACAGAGAATGCACTGAGGATACTGAAGTAGGAGGTTACAAGGTGCCTAAAGGAATGCGAGTTGTATTTCCATTTTATGCCATCCATAATGATCCTGAGATCTGGCCTAACCCCACCAAGTATGACCCAGAAAGGTAAGAAATAGTTGCATTACAGGAATTTGTACCAGGCAGATCTGTCTCCTCGCTCACCATTTCTCTCTTGTGAATGACGTAGGGTTGCTTTCTTCTCATTTTCTGTTTTCTTAAATTTTTTGTGCTTCCTTGTTTTCTGTTGACTTTTTTCCCCTTTAATTTTCTCAGATTTTTATTGTCAGATTAGATGGGTATGATTAATCGCAATCTTTTGCCCATCATTTGTATTTTTCAGACACACACCTGAGCACGTGCAGCCCAGCATCCATGCAGCTTTTTGCCTTTTGGCATTGGCCCCCGCAACTGCATCGGCATGAGACTGGCACAGCTGGAGATTCGCATAGCTCTGGCAGCTATTCTACAGCAAGTCACACCAGTCCTATGTGAGAAGTCAGTGGTGAGTAAAGAGTCTTTTGCTAAGAGAGTGACTGAGAAGTTGTGTTTTGCCTAATTAAGTTTTTGCTCGTTTTCAGACAATGCAACAGGAAATAATTCCATTATTCTTCAACATAACATTAATCCAGTTTTAAGTATTAGACCATCAGGAGGATATTTATCATAGCCATTCAAGTATGCAAGATATTTTCATTTAAAATGGAGAAAAGTCCTCTTGATCAATTCATTGGACAAACGTGACGCCCACAAACACGCTCATGCGTGATTTCACTGATTGGTTTATTTCTTGTTCCAGTATCCTCCCAGACGTTTTCTGTTTGGTCGCATCACTAGCAGTGATGGTCTGTGGGTGAAATTCCTGCCCCGTAAATGACACAGTCATCAAAAGAGACATGACAGGGGACCAGACCCCAGTAGAGTGACATAAATTGAGCCAAGATGACCCAAGTATAGTGACAAAATATGAATAGTTGATATTTATGTGATTAAAGAGCTGGGTGAGTAATGAGCTTTAGTAATTTGTAAATCAGTATAGCTTGGTGTCATCAGCCAAAGTGAAAGTTGATTGTGCTGAAAACATAACATATCAAATATTAATTTTGGAAAATTGCAGACTTCTAAATGGCACCTAAAGCTTCTTTACAGTTTTATTATACCAGCTATTTGAATATGTTGTAGCATCAATCAGGATAAGAATGAAGCTTGCTGTCAATAAGATAATCTGAAAAACTTTTTAAAGACATTTTTTACTTGTTTATTGATTGTATATGGAACTTTTTAGTAGTCAAAGTTTGTAATACACTTTATATTCGCTTATTGCTGAAAAGAGTTTTACCAGAGATTTGACCGAAATAAAATAGTCTCACTTCCTCAGAATTGTTGTCTTTTTCATATTCAAGACATAATTATATTCTTGGTTTTTACTTTTGATCTCAGAAATTTTAGATGAGATATCATGGTTAAACACTGTTGTAGCGGGCGCTTGCTAGGACAGCTGTAATGCTGACAATTTGTTGTTCCCTCCACCCTCACCGCCTTCATCCCCATACTTGGTAGCACGATACAATAGCAGGCAAAATTCTTTGCTTGCACCTGTTTCCTAAAGGTGGCTGGTCCTGCGTGGTAGAGCAGTAAAAGCCTCAGTTTCCGAAAGGTGACTACCTAAACGTTTATAAAATGTTTCAAATGATATCAGGGTAGGCTCCTAGTTTTTTTTCTTCCTTTTCTTTTTTTTTTTGTCTCTGTCTCTCTCCTCTCTCCGATGGCATGGTTGCTTGGAATTCTGACCATCCCGAGTACTAGAGAAGTATCATTTTCCCGCAAAGGTGCTTTGGTCCCGCTGGACAGAGGCTTTCGTCACTCATCTCCTCTTCTCCTTTAGTGGCTAGACGGGTGGGCTCGAATAGGAATAGTGGTTGTATGTGTAAATAAATCTGTCTTTGAACTTATATCTACCTGTGTGAGCGTGTCAGTCTGTACGAATGCTAGTGTGTTGTACGTGTCTTCTCATCCTGTGAATGATGTGAATTGTATCACTAGAGCGAAAGAGATTTGTATTGAAGATCCGTAAAGCTCCGACTCACCTCAGAAAACACTTTTGTCTGGGAAAAAGCAAAGTTTTAGTGGATTCTAAAGTCGGTTAAGTGCTGGGGGTGTGGTGGATGGGAAAAAAGAACACAAAGCGAGGTAGATTAAATGCTTGTGAACTTAGTCCTCTTCCCTGGAACACCAAAGAGGAACAGACTGATTGGCGCCAGAACCGCATATAGTGAAAAATCGTATCAGACCGGCTACAAATAAATGGTACCCTGACTTGGATCATTTTCTATTGGATGTGTTCAGTCCGGCTACACTGTCATGAAGAAGAGAATGATAATATTGTGTAATTGTGGTCCTGTTTGATAATTATACTACCCAACTAATAATTTAACAGGATTTCAGGTTTGGTAGACTTTGGCCTGAAGATGTTTGGCTCACCAAAGCAAGTTTGACATACTTCTTTCAAGCAGAGAAATTTTGACATCACAATTTGAGAGAGCAGACCTTTAGAGACAGCAATGGCCAGGTAGAGCGAGACACCGCAGTTTTTATCTCCCTTGACCAGCTCTCTAGCTTCGGACTTTCCCGCTGTTGTTTGATCTAGAGTGCACAACATCACATTATCTTCACGTTCACTTCAAATACTGTGTCCCCTCCGTCCTCTCACTGAAAATAACCCGCCAATTTCATCATTGTAAGAGACATGGCTGGACTGACAGGTATTCAAGCGAGGTTCACTCAGAACTTGTGTTAACTGCCCAGTTAACTAACGAGGCAGGTGTGTATAAAAGCTTCTGGTTTATTCACATTTTAGATTAACTACTAAAACGATGAATGTTTGTTCAAAGCTTGTCTCAATATATCATTGTTTTAGGTCTGTCTACAACTGTCAAATGCCTCTAGAGAGAGGACTGCCACTTAATAGACAACTGAATGATGATACGGAGGGTGCATATGTGACGGGTCACTTCCGTAAAGACATGTAAGCCAATGGTCGCTTTCATTCTTCCTTTCTTCTTGTTGTTGTTCCTAATCCCAGTGGGATGTTAGCCTGACTATAAAAGTTCCGCGAAAGTTCTCTCTTAGTCATCCTCTTCGTCATACGCCCTCGTCCATTGTGCCGGTGTCGGCCCTCAGTCGTACAACCGGACATGTCAACTTTTGATATGAAACGAGAAACAGCTGAGTGTGTTTGAATTGGGTTGACTTTCAGTATGCCAGGAGAGCTGGTTAAGATGATGGGCGATTGGAAAAGTGCAGCTCTAACAATAGATTCGACTGAAGGCTTTGATCACCTCTAGGATATGTCGAGACAAGGAGTGAATTGCTCCTTGGACACCCCATACACAAGAGTGCATGTGTGGGTGGGGATGGGTACGAGGTATGAAACGATCCACCACCTGCTTTTGATATTCTGTTCTCTCCCACAGGTCTGTTCTGATCGAGAAATCATGTCCAGATCATGTAGAAGATGACCGTGAAGATGCGGATCTTGGTGTGTAGAGATAAAGCCTTGGAGTTTTCAGGTGAGGTGTGGAATCAAGCCTGGCTTTTATGTATCCGGCTTCTTACATCTCATCTTCATTCTTTGCTGGCTATAACATTGACCTCCCTTCTTGATGTTGATGGTCAGTCTAGTCATCGCTGCTTCTTCTGCGAGCCGAGTGAGCTTGTGCATGTTGAGAGATTTATATGCACCAGTACTGTGATGGTCATCTCCCCGTGTCGGCGCTGTCACACGTGTGATCTGGTTGGAGCCATATACATACCAAGCACCGAGAGCCCCACGAGAGAAGATCGAGACCCTGATGATGCCCGGTACCCGTGCTCGTAAAACATGGTTTTTATTTGTCATTTCAAATACAGGAGAGACAGCAACTCGTGGTTTTCATCACGCCCGCTCTTTGCTCGCGAATGATAAACAATAACCCTAGCAGCACAGACTATCGAAAATATATGGATCCTATAGAAAGTATAATAGGACCAATTGTTCCTCACGAGGGGACCCATAGATTTGCATTCGGTGCTGTTAATTAACCTTCGATAATCTTTATATTTTCTTAAGTGTGAGAGTAGAACCATTTGTTTCTTTCCACTCCAAGTGCATTACCGTTCTCTGTTTACAAGTTCTTTCTTGATATTCTACTCACTGATAATGAAATACTGACTTCACCCTGATAATAAGCCTGTTTTAACGGGGTGCATGGCCCGTTCATTTCGCCCCACAGTCGGAGTCAAATCGTCCCACGTACTATGTCCACATAGTCGTCCATACTCTGAAAGCCGAATCGTCTGGGACAAAATTACCGGTGATCATAGCAATAGCTATAAAATTGTTACTGAAATAGTTACTGATTCATGCGAGCTTAAAATGAGAATTCTACAGAGGAGAGTGTTATTTTTATTATATGTCCTTTTAAGGACAGGTACTTTGGGTTCGAGTGTGACTGTAATAATATCAACTGAAGGTACATGTGTACCATCTTGCGGTATCGTGCCATTGGCTAAGGGTACAGACTTACCCTCGATTCGTCATAACGGTACCTTATCCTCGTACCCTGACAACTTTTACACTAAAATAAATTTGCCGCATGTCGACAATTTTTGTCAGGCCTAATAAGGCTATAGTGTAATCAAGGTGAAGGTCTCACTTTGCTCCATATATGAGGCAGGCAAGCAGTTCAAACATTCCTATTTCTCTCCACGCCCTTCGAATGTGTTGTTTATACAGTGGTCCGTTTGCCGCCAGCTGAAGGTGTTGAGACAGTTCAACCTATCGAGAAGATTTAACAGGTAAGTAGTATATTTTTCATGCTGTCAAGTAAGGTAGGCTGCAGTTAGAAAAAATAGAGTTTAAATGGTTCCACTGAAACATACAAACGTGGTACAGTCAGCTACAAGATATATTTGTAGCCAGCACTATATAGCGTATAGGTCATCAACAACAACATAGGTACAGGTGTGAACAAAAATTGCTGTGGGTTGCTACATTGTGATTTGCTTCTACAGCCTTCAGTTAATTTAGCTTTTCGCATTAATTCTTTTATCTCAGTCGGTCAATCGGTTCTAGCCGTACTTGACAAATCATGCAGGTCATGATCAAGGTATAAGGACATTTCCTTGCTATCTAAATGTTCAGTTTAGTAGAAAATTGTTTATGCTCCCCCACCCCCCATATAAAATATAGTGCATACCTTGGTGTGGCCGCGGAGCCCTTTAATTTTGATGACTGTACAGTATCTTCCATGAGAATGGTCACTCTGCTATTTTTTAAAACGCGCATGTTTATTAGCTTTTCATTCCACATCTTATGTTGTCGGCCACAGATCTTCCTGTACATTGCAGGCTGGTTAGTTCATTTCTGTTGATATCTGTTATATTTATTGTAGCCATTTTCTTTGTCTTACTTGCATATACATGTGTGTGTGATTGCTTTGTGGGGTAATTAGCTTCTAGCAGTCTATATAGTTTGAACCAAGGGGTTAGATAAAATTATTATTATTCTTTTGTTTAAGGATGTTTTCATCAGTGCATGTACCATGTAGACAACAAAAACAATCCTGTGTAAGCTCAGCGTGCAGTGTCCTGTCTTGTAATGAGCATGTTAAAAACACCATCATAAACTTGTTCTCCTGTTCCTTTCCATTCTAGCTACAAGAAGCACTTGTTCTCTCCACAGTTCTTAATACAAGCTTCTGTGACTGTCTAGAACACACATTATGGCGAATACAGAAGCAGGATGGTTATCACTGACCACTTGTCTGGTTGTTGGTGTTGGAACACTCACAGCGTTATGGCTTTGGTAGGTACTGTTGCTGAGTAGGTCAGAAACATGTATATGTTTCATTTTGGTGAGTACCAGAGACACATGGTGAAAACTGTATTCCATTAATAGGAGGCAGTTGGAGATGAATGAATCCCATAATTTTTTTTGCTAAGAGGTTCTCATTTCATTTTATACGATTGCAGATTTTCTAGTGAACATAAAATATAGTGAGCTCATTATATTGTATTACCTTGACCATTTTGAATAGTTTGAACCCATTCAGTTGTACTGAATTAAACAAATCTGTTCTTTAACTGCACCTTTATTAAATTATTTGTTTAATAGATTGTATTAAGCAGATCAGTCTGGTTACAGAAATTATAATGATCATGTATTATTAGTTTGTTCTGGATTAAAAGAAAGGAGCAGAGTTTAAGATATTTCTTAAAAATAATTTTGTGTTATAAAACAAGCCACATACTTATGTATTATTTGCTCAGGCGCACTTGTCAAGTGCTGATGACTTTTAAACGGATGGGTGTCCCTGGTCCGACGCCTATTCCTGTTTTTGGAAACATGTTGTTCATGTTCAAGCAGGTATGTGAGCTTGCTGACTGCATGCTAGCTATGGGGACCTGCTCATCGCACAGTGTGTAGTAATAGCTAGATGTTGATTAAAGGGAAAAAGGTGCCCTATACAGTTAACATATTGACAATGGAGGAAATGATTAACGATATTTGATCTTAGAAAAGCAATTGATGACATTTTGTAGTTATACTATAAAGAGAAGAGATGTTTCAAGCTTCTGGCTTTATTATGCAAAATGTTTGTGTGATTTTAGAACAAGGTCAACTGTGAAAAGGAGAGCTGATGATAAAGTTTAAAAGCATGAAAAATAAGAGAATATAAGGACTGCATTGATTATATATTTGTGTGCATCATTTATCATTTGTAATTTTTATAAAGCATTTTCTTCTTTACTTTGATGTTCATGATGTATAATATTCCAGTGCATGCTTGCACAAATAAATGATGCCATGCATTCAGAAGATATAAATAATTACTGACTTTCACCTCAGTTTGTACACTATTACCTTTTCTTTTTATTTTCATCAGGGACTTAACACCTTTCCAATTTTGAACAAACAGTATGGCAAAATATATGGGTATGTATTAATATATATTTGTGTAGTAGATACATAGAAGTATTTAAAAATGGCTGTGAAATTATGCTAGTGCATTTATGTTTGTGTGACAAAGCTGTGATGGGGCCAAAACTAAGACAATATACAGTACATCAGGACTGGGTACAGCACTTGATTTACCCAGTTCTGACTCATTATATGATTAAAGTCATCAAATTATAAAGTATTATTATATAATAATCTGGCTATGGTTACAAGAAAATGCTATTCACTAATGCCTAAAATATTAGAAAAAGTTAACCCATTTTAGTGTTGGGGAGTAATTATTATTTGCAATTCACCTGAAAGTGCACAGTGGGGTCAAAAGTCATGGAGTCAGTTGTTCCACATGAGCGGAGAACGAGAAGTCAACATTCTTACCTTCTTGTTACAGTGTCTTCATGCCTTCACCAGTTCTAATTATCAACGACCTTGATCTGATCAAAGATGTTGCAATCAAACAGTTTCAGTCATTTCCCAACAGACAGGTAATCATTTCGGTTTTGTTGAGAAGATTGGTTACTTTTTTTTTCTTTTTTTTTTTTGCAAATGTATAACTTGATGGTTGCTGTTGCATTTTTTAGATGGTACCTTAGTTTGGCTTTGGTGGTGAAGTAGTATCTGGTTGGTGAGGTCAGACTAGTCTAAGGAGAAGAAAAATTAACCTTTCCAAGAAGAAACCCTCACCCTCTCATCAAGCGGCCAGTTTGGCAAGAGACAGCCAACAGATGGACATATCATCAAGAGTACCAAGCCAGCTTCATTAGCTTCATTGTGTACACTACACCATGGGGGAACGGGTCATGCTTGAGTTAATAAGCAGTTACAGCCTTTGAGACTGGTACGAGATTCACATTGTTTAGTGGTCACACAAGAAGCGGCAGGCAACAAGCAAGCAGTTACCACCAACAGTATGGAAGCATGTGCCTTGTGATTACACAAATGCTGACGCACTAAAATGTATCGTACTTTCAATATTTTCCTAATTATTTTCATTCGAAAATTCAGACTCAAGCTGATTAGATTCTTTTCGTTCATGAATACATATAGTTTAACAACAGTATAGTTTAGCATAGTGCCATTATAATATTTCCTTGGATGGCATTCTTGTAACAAGAACATGAAAATAAAAAAATTACATAAACATGATGCTCTGAGTGTTAATCAAGGACATGAACAATATAAACGGTAGACATTTTGCAGCAAATAAAAACAGTAAAAACTACAGATAATGCGGAACAATAGCCCTCAAACTCCAGATATTTCTTGGACAAATGTGCTTTTAAGGATGCATTTCAAACACTTTATTGTTGCTGATGGCATATTACATTGGTGAGGAAGTTTCAAAGCTCAAAGGCATAAATTCTGAGAACTGTCTATTGACTATACATGTAGTATGGCTTGGGTCAAAAGGTAAGACTAAAAGCACACTAGGGCAGAACCCAAAATATCGTAAACCAGGGGTGGGTAACCTTTTTTCTGTCAAGAGCAATTTGAATAATTATAACATCACTTGCAAGCCATACAAAATTATCAACTTAACGTTAGCCTACTCTGTTTGGTAAAGTAAAAGTGTATTAACACTTTCGCAACATACATGCTCCCATGCTGCCTAGCACCAACTATCCTTTGAGTCACCACAAATTACTGGGGTTTTACAGTCTGCAGGCCTGATTTATCCCATCCCTCCAATAAACAGTAGATTGAATAATCCATTGCACCTAAGGCATATGATTAGTCTAACAAAGTGAGTATTGACAGTTGCTGTTTATCCAGTGAATACAAAATGTTATTATCTTCAACAAGGCTGTTTCTGTTTGTGTCTTTAGATACCAAACATCTTCAAGGTCAAGCCATGGAATGCCAATTTACTTTCTGTAAGAGGTGACCAGTGGAAGCATGTGCGTGGAATACTTTCTCCAACCTTCAGTTCAGGCAAACTCAAAAAGGTACATAGCCTCCTGGTAAATTTGGTCTGTATATTCCAGTCACAAAAATGCACAGTAAATGTTTTCTCTCAATCTCAACATTTTTCATCACCTGTTCCACAATAAAAATTGAGCTTTCAATAATTTGGTTTTTTTGGGGGTTTTTTTTTGTCAACAATGTGTAGAAAATCAAACTTAGTCTTATTATCATATTAATTGTAATTAGTAATTAATAATGAGTGTATTTTTAGACCATGAGCTGAGATATTGCAAAATTACTACCTGCCATCTGTAAACAATCGAAGGCATACCCAGCCAATAGAACAATTCATACTAAAAGCTACCTTGAATGCAGCCTGGGCCACAAAATTGCTGAGGTCATCAGCACTTCTACTATAGTCAGTAATATTCATTGTGCAAGAAATAATGGTCACAGCTGTTGCACATCCACATTTTAGGATAAGATGAAATGTTACTAAAGGCTGAAATTATCAATGATGGCTGCAGTTTGGTTTCCGTTTCAGATGGTACCTGCAGTACAAAGAGTGGTGTCTAATCTTGTCAACAATGTAACAGAAAAAGCCAAGACTGGAGAAATGATTGAACTGAAAGAGTGAGTACAGCAACCAAAATAGTCTTCAAAGGAAAAAGCAACCATTTGTTCAGTATGTTCCAAACACTCCATGTTGTTTTAACATATATCAATTCTAACAGACTGAATGATTGAGTATGAACTTTGAAAAGAGCAGTTGGCTTGGTGAAACCTCACAGAAGTGAATCACATTTTTATTTTGCCTGCAGATTTTGTGGATGGTTTGCTATGGATGTTATTGCCGGTGTAGTATTTGGACTTCAGGTGGATTCATTGCAGAACCCTAAAGATCCATTTGTTTACCATGCTCGAAATGTGCTCTATGGGAGGCAGTGGGTGCTACCATTGTATGGTAACATCCTTATTTGACTATTAGATTTTTATTTAACCTTCTCATTTAATCTTCTCTTTTTCTGGGTCTAGGGATCACTTTGTGTCATGACTATTGGCAACAATAATTGTGTACAAATTAAATACATATAATGATTAAATGTAATACTTAAATGCATTTATTTTTATATAATTATACCTAAATTAGTTTTTGTATAGGTAAGTTCTTTTTTTTTCCTGAGGCTGTGGATATATCACATGATGCCAACATTTTCAGTGAACTTTCAAATTTCAGATATTTAAAGGAAAATCTATAGCAAAAGACGTTTTTCTAAGATTACTATTAATGTACTAAATTTTAATGTTAATAGAATTTTGATTACTTTTTTCTAGAGACTTTGCCATTTCTTTCAACGCTGCTAAACAAGATTGGTTTGACGTTTTCTCCAAAAGAGTCCACAGACTTTTTCTACAATGTCACAGAGGCCGCTCTAAAGGAAAGGCGGCAAGAGAAAGAGGTTTGTATGTAAAGTGGAAAGGGGAGAATGTTATAGACTGCTGCACATAAGACCAAAAGTATCTGTATCTTGAGTTCCCTGTACTCTTTGAAATGGAGAGGGTAAAGGGCATGAGGTAATCAACATTTTTTTACGACCTCTTCTTCTACATTACTAGATAACATGGAGTCGCAAACTCCATAATTGGCTGTGCAACCCAGGGAATTTGCTTCATTGATCTATAGGTACTACATCCATGACTACCAGTAAATTGATCCTTGAGAGCTTCTATGTGCTAGATAGATATTTTTTTATCAGACAATAAATGCACAGACTGTCCATTCATTAATAACCATGTTGAAATTTAGACATAATGCAGGGCTTCTGCTTACGCAAAAAATTGCGTACAGTACGCATTAAAAGTTCGGAGGACCCTTCACAATAATTATAGCAGAAGCCTGTAATGATTTACTCCTTTTATTTTTATTTTTAACTATTATCTCAAATTTAGCAATGGTTGTTAAAGGTGAATAGTGAATAAGGAAAAAAATCTAAAAGCTCCAGTCATATTTTGTTGGTTTAATAATTTTTTTAGATTTTAATGATTTCTGATTTCTTGTCAGAGTTTGTAAATTTTTTTCTTCCAGGCCTAATGGCCGTTCCCTATGTTTTATATTTTCTAAAGTATGTTTGGTCATGACAAGGAAAGTCTGTTTTACTGCCAGGTTCTCTATCTTGGGTTAGGGAACAAGCATGTGTTCTGTACCTGTAGTGTAGTTAACAACGTGAAACTGAATTTTTTCCAGAGATTCAGTGACTTTCTTCAGTTGCTTGTAGAAGCAGAGAAAGAACAAGAGGCTCAACAAGAGGTTGATGCTGAGATTGACCACAGATCACAGCTACACACTTCTTCCCAGTGGACTCGCAAAGGTAATGCTTACCTGCCTTACAAATGAAGAATGACAGAAGCAAAAGTGCTGCCTATTTTAGAGGCCTTACAAATGAAGAATGAAAAATGCTGAATGATGTTACAACTTGTGGTATGAAAGTTTTTTTCTGAAACAGATGACTTTGTAATGTTCACCATTATTTTGGACCAAAGATTAATTTTAAAAAAAAATAGTTGTGTTAAAATAAGGTCACTTACTTTCAGCATTTTCATGCAGGTCTGTCACGAGAAGAAGTTCACAGCAATGCCCTAACCTTTTTTAGTGCTGGTCATGACACAGTTTCTACGGCTATGTCCTACACTTTATTTTGCCTGGCAGCCAATCCAGAATGTCTTCACAAGGCACAACAGGAAGTCGATGACAAGCTTGGGAAGGTGACAGATCTTCTTTAGTTAAGAAAATGCCTAGTTCTGATTTACTTTTTCTCTTAAAGTATTTTGGGGATGGAAGGTATTAAAACTAAGAAATGATAATGTCTTGTAGGCATGAGTTTGATAAGATGTGATGTGAGTTTAAAATGGTGCTGCATGAGTTGATGCCCTTGATGATGTTCCTTTCCCAAACTGGCTCAAGACTGTCATTTTGCAGCATGCAAATCTACTTATTATTACTTCAGAAGCTTGAAAATGTTTCATTACTGTAGGAACAGTTCCATAAAGGAACTAATATTGATTACAAATTATAATTCTTCATGTCAGTCCCTTAATTTAAAAGAATGACATCAAAATGTTCATTTCAGAAACCTGCTGATTACTCTACTGCAAACGAACTGGTGTACCTTGACATGTGCCTAAATGAAGCACTTAGAATGTTTCCTCCAGGATTCTAGTAAGTAAACCAAAATAGACAATTAATGAGACTTGAGTGAGAAAGAAGTGGTTTGTGTTTTGTTGTTTTGGTGGCATTGCATTAGATTTCCTTAAGACTGACAGTACAGCTACAATTTCTTTAGCCTTCTTTCCTACTGTCACATATAGACACACTGAATCAATAAATAAGGAAGATGAAAATAATAAGAGAAAGAAGGTGTGGAAGTGAAAGTTCTAGGCTGCATGTGCTTTTGGATTACTTATTTATATTGTCACAGATTTTTGACATTTGTAGCTCACAGCATAAACATTTCAGTGTTTATTGTGTGACCATTTTATTGTGGTATATATAGTATTTTACTTTATTCTCTCTCAAAAGCATGAACACTGTGTGCTTCATCTTGGTAGACATCAACAAGATCATTTGTTTTTAAAAGTATACTCATGTTTTATCAGTACAATGAGGGAGAGCATTGAGGATACTGAAGTAGGAGGTTACAAGGTGCCTAAAGGAATGCGAGCTATATTCCCATTTTATGCCATCCATATTGATCCTGAGATCTGGCCTAACCCCACCAAGTATGACCCAGAAAGGTAAGAAATAGTTACATTAAAGGAGTTTGTACCAGGCAGATCTGTCTCCCCTCTCACTTCTTTCCTTGTGGATGTGAGGTTTTTTGCCTTCTTATTTTCCGGTTTTGCTTATTTTAATTTTTTTTTAAAAATTCCATTTAGTCTGCTTGGTTTTTTTTAATTTTTGTTTGTATCACATTCTTCGCTTGGCAGACACACACCTGAGGCACGTGCAACCCGGCATCCATGCAGTTTCTTGCCTTTTGGCATTGGTCCCCGCAACTGTATCGGCATGAGACTGGCGCAGCTGGAGCTCCGCATGGCTCTGGCAGCTGTCTTACAAAGAGTCACTCCAGTTTTATGTGAGAAGTCAGTGGTAAGTAATGAACCATTCACAAAGAAAGTGACTGAAAAGTCATGCATTGCCTGATTAATTCTATTGAATAATATCAGATTTTCAGACTTTGAAACAGAAAATAATTCTAATATTCTTCAACATCACATTTCATCCAGGTTTAAGTAACAGACCATCAGTAAGATACATAGTTGTCCAGGAATGCATATTAATTTAAATTGGAGAAAGCTGCTCAGGATTAATTCATTGGACAAATATGCAAATGCATGCATGAACACACACACACACATACACTCACATGTATGCATGTGCACACTTTCACTTGTTCGTGAATGCATGCACTGCTCCCTTTTAAAGCTTAGGTTTTTATCTTAAAACTCTCAAATTTAAATGCTTAGTCTTTCTAGTGAATGGTTTTTTCCTTGTTGCAGTATCCTCCCAAGAGTTTTGAGTTTGGTCGCATCACTAGCACTGATGGTGTCTGGGTGAAATTCCAACTCCGTGACTAAGATGATGGTAAGAGTCATTACAAGGGACCAGACTCTAAAGATGACTCAAGCAGAGTGATGAGATGATTCAAGGTAGTGACAAAACATGAATATTTGACATTTATGTCTTTCAAGAACTGGGTGTGTACTGAGTTTCAGTAATAATAATAAATGCAAAATTTGTAAAGAGCATACTCACACTCCTAAGGAGTCACAATCAACATAGCTTGAAGTCATTAGCCTAGGTAAAGATTGATTATGCTTTAAAAAAATATATATATTTTTGTGAAGTTGAAACTTGTAAATGGCACATAAAGCTTCTTTGTATTTCTATCATTCCAGGTATTTGATGTAGAATATGTGCTTGGTTGTTGTTGTTTTTTTTGTGACTGTAAGAGATGTGTGAAGGTTTGTTCCTCTTTCAATCCTTGTTTGTAAAGATCATCAAAACAGCAATTGGACAAAAGACATAGATTTATGAGCCTTCTAATATCAGATATTTAATTGATTTTCATCTTTTGTTCTCTTGGAGATGCATGTCAACTGTTTATGCAGTTTTGAGGTTTTCAAAAAGTCTTTCAGGCTCTTTTAGCCTGCTACACGATTATCTTATTGTGGACCACAACTATTAATATCATCTTCCATATTTTGCTTAATCATAGTATCAGTTAAAGTCTCATTACAGTCTGTGATATTGTTGTATTTCTACTTTTATTCATGAAGGCACATAAAAATTGTATCCCTTATAATCATCCTTTTTTCAGCTTTAAGATAATAATAATCCTAGCTGTCAGTAATGTAATCTGAAGAAGCTTTACTTTTTTAAAGACTTTATTTAAGTTTATCAATTGCATCTGAAACTTGTTTGCAGTCAAAGTTTACAATAAAGTTTGCTTTTTGTCAAAAAAAGTTTTACTAGAGATTGAACCAAAATAAAGCAGTCTCACTTTCTCAGATTCTTGTCTTTATATATTCAAGGCCTATGGTTATATTCTTGGTGTTTTAGTCAGCAAAATGTTAATAATATTATAGTATTTATCACAGTGCACTGTTAATTTTGATGGAATTATATTTTCAAGATATATTTTATGTAAATAAGACAAAGATGAATAAACAAAACAGAAGAGAATCAAGCATATAGTAGTTAGAAAAGCCAAAGTGTAAAAAAGAAAATTCCAACAGCCTGTGAAGCAAATGAAGTTGATGGCTGTGAAATGCCGCAGCCGCAGCTACTGATCTGCACTTCATAGCAACCATTCATACACTAATAGTCACCTTCATTTTGTAATGTTCAGACAATACAGTTAAAGCATGTCATACTAATTGCAATACATCAAAAGTCAGTCTACAACTCCTTTTCACCAAACGCGCGCGCACACACACACACAGACAAACCATTGTATTTCTTTCATTACAGGATGAAGCATTACTTAATGATGAGCAGGAATTATCCAATTATGAATTCTTACAACTGGATTATGACGTTTATAAGATTTAATTTCATAAAAAGTCTCTCACCTGCTAAATTATCAATAGTTTTGTCTCAAAACCTTATGCTAACAAAATTTGTGGTTGGTCTAATATATTTAAACATATTTTTAAAACTGCAAACGGCACAGATCTTTTAGCTGGTAAAGAACTGCAGGACCTCGCCAACAGACTGACAAACTAGTCAAATGCATATGGAATGTAGACCAGCACTGAAGAGAACAAAGTTATGGTCAATGGCAGCGACAAAGCAGAGAATTGTATGAACGGGTACAGCTGGAAGAGGTAAGCAGCTTCAAATACTTGGGAGCCATCCTCTCCAAGGACAGCAGCTCCACACTAGATATCCGCATAAAATTATGAGAGCACAACCATTCGCTTCTTGCCACTCCTCAAGGTACCGAGCATCACCACCATTCCTGCTTAGAAGTAGATGTGCGCTTTCTCCATTTCTCCGCTCCCTCGGGGCTCGGTTTATAGCGGCTGTCACCAATACAGTGAGGGTTGGCTGTCCTGGGTTCAGATCTCGTCTCGCGCACGCTAATCTTTCTCTGCATGTGCCATCGATTTACAGGACTGGCTGCTATGCCTCGGTATTGTCTTATAGTTGCTGGCTCGGCATGAAATACCGATTCCCCACCCACTCGCTTCCAACCCCTGATAATGGGCATCTGTTGATAGATACGTAATAAAGTTATATTGTTGGTATTGTTCATTGCCCATTCATGCCTATTTAAAAAGGAGAATGTTTTTACTACAAAAAACAAACAAAACAAAAGACAAGTTAATTGTATGGGTTCGAGTCTGACTAATCAACATTAACTAATAGTACACGTGTACTGACTTGTAGAAGTTATGGGTGTTGGCTGATGCCACAGATCGAGAGCAGCCAGCGACCTCATTTTCCTCAAACCACAAACACCGTACAGTCATCACTCCCCCACTTCACCGTCTGTCGACAGTTTCTACAAGACCCAGGGTGAAGTGTGATCAAGGTGAAGGTCTCATTTAGCCCTATATATGACTCAGGCACGCAGTTCAAACAGCCCTGAGTCCTTGCACGCTCCCGTCGAGGAAGACAGCTTGTGTTTTTAATGGGCCATTGGCAGTTTGCTGCAAAGTGAACTTGTTAGCAACCGACCGACAGGTTACCTGCTTACCGAGGTAAGTCTAGTATATATATATTTACACATACGTTTTCTTGGAGAAATTACTGCTGTGAAGGATATATATACGTGATGTACCAGAAGGATTCTAATTCCAGGTAAATTTGGAAACTTTTGATTGTGCAAAGACCTGGGGCTGGGTGCACAGTCACGCTAGCGGGATGCTAAACACTTACCTGTAGTCAGCCACAAAACAGTTTAATTAGCACTAGCAATAGATCAACTACAGATGTTTTGTCCACCCAGGCCCGAGTCTGAGATCAGGTATGTGTTGTATGCACGTGACGTGTGTACAGGTATTCAATAATAACACAGTTATTGGTACAGGTATGCATGAAATTACATGCCGTGGCCTGTGGGTTGTCATGTTGTGATTGGCTTCCACAGCCTTGAGTTAATTTAGTTTTCGCATTCTGTCAGCTCAATCGGACAATCGGTGCGAGCGTACTTGACAAAGCAGGTCAAGGTAAGGCTATATTTAGTCGCGCGCTAAATGCACAGTTTAGTAGGATATGGAGCCTTTGGCAGCAGGCAGGTTTTTTTTTTTTTAAACCAGTGTCTGAATGGTGCACCTGGCCTATTTGGAGAGCGGTCGGTGTGCTGTTTCTAA
Organism: Pomacea canaliculata; assembly: GCF_003073045.1. Taxonomy (NCBI): domain Eukaryota; kingdom Metazoa; phylum Mollusca; class Gastropoda; order Architaenioglossa; family Ampullariidae; genus Pomacea; species Pomacea canaliculata. Next base: position 34,221,243 of record NC_037592.1, on the reverse strand, counting down.
AGCGTGTTTACTTTCATTCCATTTCTGGCTGACAGCCACGTACAGATCTGTACAGGGCAGCCTGTTGTAGTGCACTATAGAAAGACACACCCATTCCTGCTATATATATATATGCAGTGACCCTGCCTCCCCTGGTTTTCCCAGTGACCTCTGTTGGGTTTGGTATAGAGAGAGGGGGACACCGTGGCAACAGGGTAGATTATAGAATATTCGGGGTAGGAGGAATAAAAGGGCGAAGCGAGAAGGGACAATGGCTATATAGGGGGCGCGCGGTAGTGTAATGGTTACATCATCGCTTGTCACCACTGCAGTGAGCGGCTCAGGGTTCAGATCTTGTCTTGGGACACCTATGTATGGGATACCTGTCCACAGCGCTGGGTTTTTTCCCGGATGCTCCTCGCCCCCCCTTCCTTTCCCCCCCCCCCATAGTGCAAAATCGCTGCAGGGTTGAACCACATTCCTGCTAAATAAACCAACCAACCGGACAAGGGTCAGTCTGAGAGAGTTGTAGAGGTGAGAGCATTATTCACCGAAACTTTAAGGATTTCTCTTGTGAGCGTTTCACCAAAGCCGGAACAATTAACTGGCATGAGAAACCGAGGACTGTATTGATTTGTGTTTAGTATTGTGGTGTGACTGGGCAAGCAACCCTCATCTTCCCTGTTACATAATTACATCCTCACAAGACCAACATCAGTATGTATCCATCACAGGCATTATTCTTCCATATACCAAGATACTCATCTTTAAAGCAAATGTAAAGTCAGTACTTCTATATGGATCTGAGACATGGCGTGGGACAAACACTATCACCAACAAGATTCAGACATATAGTCGACAGATGTTATCAAAGATGGTAACTAAATATTTATAAGAGTCAACAATGATGGAGGTAAAATAAAGATTTAAATGTTTTGCCCAAACTTTTTACAGAAATATGTCATTTTATAAATAATAGTGATGCTAAGAAACTAATATTATCATGCTGTCACATATCCAAGCATATAAAAACACAATCCTAAACGTGTCTCCCTGTTTCTTTCCATTATAGCTACAAGAGGCACTTGTGTTTTCCACTGCACACCATACCAAGCTCCTGGGGCAGTCTTGAGCACACACTATGACAGATACAGAAGCAGGGTGGTTGTCACTGACCACTTGTCTGGTTGTTGGTGTTGGAACGCTCGTAGCAGTATGGCTTTGGTGAGTATTGCTGCTGAATAGGCCAAACACATTTTCTTAGTCTGGCTTTGGTGAGGATTGATGTGAATTGGGTAAGAAACCTATAAATTTTTGTAAATTGTATCTTAGGAGTAATTTTGATATTAAACTAGCTCCATACTTATGTATTGTTTTGCTTAGGCGCTCTTGTCAAGTTCTGATGACTTTTAAACGGATGGGTGTCCCAGGTCCGACGCCTGTTCCTGTTTTTGGAAACATGTTTACCATGATCAGAAAGGTATGTGAGCTTGCTGACTGCTCATCAGCTGTAATGACCTGCACATAACACAGTTTGTGATATTAACAGGATGTTGACTGAAGTGAAAAAGGTGCCCTATACAGTTAACATATTGATCATGGGAGGAAATGGTTGACGATATTTGATATTAGAAAAGCATTTGATGTATCAAGAGAGATGTATCAAGTTTTTGACTTTATTATGCAAAAAGTTTTTGTGAGATAAGCACAAGGTCAGCTGTGAACAGTAGAGCTTGCTGGTGTGACACTTATCATAATATAAAAAAGCAAGTAAAAATTAAAGATGATGGCAGTAGCAATATATCTGTGTACATCATTTATCATTTATCATAAAGATAACTGACTTTGAATTAAGCCTATACACTATTACCTTCTTATTTGGTTTTCATCAGGGACTTGTTGACATCTTTCCATTCTGGAACAAACAGTATGGCAAAATTTATGGGTATGTATTAATGTTTATGCAGCTTGATATATGTATACACACACAGAGTAGTATTTATAAATAACTGTCAGGTTTTGTGGTACATTTTTGTGTACATGACAAACATGTGATAGGGGCAACAACTCAGACAATATGGTATATGGGTACTGGCTATATAGCCAGTTCTATCACATTGTATGATTTTAAATTAAAGTTGTGAAATCATAAAGTGTGTAAAATGTTTTTAAACTGGTCATGGCTACAAGTAAATGTTATTTTATTATTTTCCAAAATATAAAAAAATACATTTTAGTTTTAGGTAGTAATTACGATTTAAATGCTGCAGTGACTGCACAGACCTCATTGCAGGGTGAAAAGTCATAAGGTCAATTGTTTCACATGACCACATGATGAGAATTCAACATTTTTTACATTTTTATTACAGTATCTTCATGCCTATGGCACCAGTTCTAATAATCAGCGACCTTGATTTGATCAAAGAGGTTGCAATCAAAAAGTTTCAATCATTTCCCAACAGACAGGTAAAACTATAATTTCAGTTTTGTCGAGGAGATTGCTTGCTTTTCTTTTTGTTGCAAATGTAGAACTTGATGGTTACTGCTGTAGTTTTAAGATGGTATCTTTGCTTGATTTTAGTAGTGAAGTAGTATATCTGGTTGGTGAGGTCACAGGGAGGGAAATTATGCTAGAATTCTGCTCAACATGCTTTCACAATTGAATATTTACAATCATCACCACATCTGCTTAAAATCACCCCTAATACAGACCCTTGAGATCTGTCCTGTACTGCTGAGGTTCTACCCAATAACTCAAACCACACTTGGGAAGAACCCAAAATACCTTAAACAGTAGTGAAATGGCTGAGCAAGATTTAATTATCCGTTGTTCAAATGGCTGCTGACTGGGCTAATGAGCTGAGTATTAACACTCCCTATTTAGTAAATGCAAAATGATCTTCATCAAGTCTGTTTCCGCTGGTGTTCTTTAGATACCAACAGCATTCAAGATCAAGCCATGGAATACCAATTTACTTGCATTAAGAGATGACCAGTGGAAACATGTGCGCGGAGTACTTTCTCCAACCTTCAGTTCTGGCAAACTCAAAAAGGTAATAGCCAGCTCCTGGTAAATTTGATCTGTATTTCCAGACACAAACATTCACTGTAAATGTTTTCTTTGCATCTTGGCATTTATTGTTGCCTGTTTCCACAAATGAAAATAAGCCTTCACTGTTGTTATTTTTTCATGACTCATGTGTAGAAAATAAAACATACTCTTATTACCATGTTAATTTTAATTAGTAATTCATATATAATTTCAGATTTACAAGATGAAATATTGCAAAATTACTACCTACTATCTTTACACCATCAAAGGTTCACAGCTAGTGATACATACTGATACTAAACAATACTTAACCAGATAGAACACAACTGGTTTAAAGACGAGTTTTAGACTATTGAAATCCAGATTACTACATAATAAAAATATCCAGTCACTTTATCAGCTGCTTGACTGCATCTTGGACCATAAATAACTGAAGTTGTCAACACTGCTACTATAGCTAGTAACATTCATTGTACAAGAAATAATGTCCACAGCTGACAGCTGTCACACATGCATTTTATGATAAGATGTAATGGTGCTAATAACTGAGATTATTAAATGATGACAGCAGTTTGGTTTTCTTTTCAGATGATACCTGCAATAGAAAGAGTAGCATCTAACCTTGTCAGCAATGTAACAGAAAAAGCCAAGACTGGAGAAATGATTGAATTGAAAGAGTGAGTCTAATACCTATTGCATACAGAAATCAAAATAGTCTTCAGAGAAAAATACAACCATTTGCTTAGTATGTTCCAAACACTCCATATTGTTTAACATATATTCATTCTCACATATACTGGATGATTGAGTGTGAAGTGCAAAAAGAACGGCAATTGAAATCAGAGGTGGAACATTTCTTATAACTGTCCTGATCTGTAGTTTGACTTTTGTTGCATTCACACACTGGAGTAGAGGCATGCCTGCACTTGAATGTAAATTTATGTAAACAATTTTGCCTGTCGCTACATGAAAAAAGCAGATCCAAAAAACTGCTGTACAGTGTGACAACTAAGTAGATTTACTCTATCTTTGATTTTACCTGCAGATTTTGTGGATGTTTCGCCATGGATGTTATTGCCGGTGTAGTGTTTGGAATTCAGGTGGATTCATTGAAGGACCCTAAAGATCCATTTGTTTACCATGCTTACAATGTGATCTTTGGGAGACAATGGCTACAGGCATTGTATGGTAACATCTTTTGACCGATAGATTTTCATTTAACTTTTTTTTCATAGGTTTGGGAACCACACATTGGCAACCTTAATTATGGGCAATGTTGATTACGTATCAATAAAAATATATGTTTTATATATATAACATTAGATGACATGTTATTGTTGTTTTTAATTTTTTTACATAATTACACCTAAATTAGCTCTTGTAGAGGTATGTTAAGTTTGTCATTTGGTGATGACTGTCACTTCAATAGCAATTATTTCAAAAAACTTTAGATTGCAGGGACCTGATAGAAAATGTATGGGCTTCATAATGAAAACAGCATGTCGTTTAATTCATAAGAGTACTACTATGTTCTGAATTAGAAAGTTACCAAAATTTTGATGACATTTTTCTAGTGACTTTGCCATTTCTGGCAATACTGCTGTCCAAGATTGGTTTGACATATTTTCCAAAAGAGTCCTCAGACTTTTTCTACAATGCCACAGAGGCCGCTCTAAAGGAAAGGCGGCAAGAGACAGAGGTTTGTATGTAGAGTGGGAAGAAGAGAATGTTATGGACTGTAGCACAAAAGACCAAAAGTATATGTATCTTCAGTTCCTTGTAGTCTGTGAAATGAAGAGGGTAGAGGGCTTGAGATAATAATTATTTTTTATGAAATCTTCTTTTACATTATGGGTGGGCAAAGTTTTCTTTTAGCAAGCTGGTCTCAAAATTGTAAGCTCTGCGGTGAAATGCCAGTAAAATACCAAAAGCCCACGCCAGGTTGACTAAACAACAAACCTATTGATATAGGCATTCACTTACCGAATTTTGTAAATTTAAAGCTGTAAAAGCCGTACTTTGCCTACCCCTGTTCTACATCACTAGATGGCATGAACATGGGAGTCACATACTGCACAATTTGCTCTTCAACCAAATGAATTCGTCTCCCTTATCTGTGGGTTCTAAATCCTTGACTACCAGTAAATTGATCCATGAGACCTTCTATGTACTAGATAGACATTTCTTTATAAGACAGTAAATGCACAGACTGTCCATTCATTAATAACCATCCATGCAGTTAAGCCATAAAGCTATTATTTACTCTTCTTTATTTTGTTAACTATTATCTCAGATTTAGCAATTGTTGTTTCAGCAGTAGTAGTACACGGGTCTTTCCATGAATATTTTCTCTTTGTTCTTGATGAGAAAGTTTTGAATCATAACAGAAGAACATATTTGTATCAATTTCTATTTTGCAATTTTGAGAACAATGCTGGCATATGTTATATCTGAGGTTATGGACGTATCAAGGGCATGATCGAAAGCCAAGGGAGGGAGTGGAGACAGGCATACACAGATTGAGGGTTGACATATAGGACAGTTGAACTACTAACTCAGTGGAGCTGTTTCTGCAAGGAAAACAATTTAAAAGTTCAATATTAGTTATGTTTCCATCAATATTTTGTTGGTTTAGTATCTCTTTGACAAAGATTATCTGTTTTACTGTCTGAGATCTGTCTTGGGGTAGGGTGGCAGACATGTGTTCTGTACTTGATTTATAGTGTGGTTGACAACGTGAAACTAAATTTTTTCCAGAAATTTGGTGACTTTCTTCAGCTGCTTGTAGAAGCAGAGAAAGAACAAGAGACACAACAAGAAATTGATGCTGAGATTGACCACAGATCACATCTACACACTTCTTCCCAGCAAACTCACAAAGGTAATGCTCACTTTAAAAAATAAAGACTTCATAATGATCAACCTTAATTAGTACTAAGATTAATTGTGAAAAATGGTTGCAAAAAAAAAAATAAGATCACTCACTTTCAGCATTTTCATGCAGGTCTGACACCAGATGAAATTAACAGCAATGTCCTACTCTTTTTTGTTGGTGGTTATGAAACTGTTTCTACGGCAATGTCCTACACCTTGTTTTGCCTGGCGGCCAATCCGGAATGTCTTCACAAGGCACAGCAGGAAGTTGATGAGAAGCTTGGGAAGGTGACAAAGCTCTTTTCCATTCAAAAAAATTTATGTATACTCAGTGTTTGTAAATGCTTTAAGCTACTTTAAAGTGAGGAAATGTTAGAGACAAATCTACTTTTTATTACTTCGAAAGTTTGAAAATGTTTCATTACGTTAGGAACAGTTCCATAAAGGAAGCAGATATATATTCATTACAAATTATAATTCTTTTGATCAATTCCCTTACAATTAAAAGAGAATAAGCTCAAAATGTTCATTTCAGAAACCTGCTGATTATTCTACTGCAAACGAACTGGTGTACCTTGACATGTGCCTAAATGAAGCAATGAGAATGTTTACTCCAGCATTTTTGTAAGTAAGCCAAAATGAAACAATCAGTGAGACTTCAGTGACAAGGCAGTAGTTGTTTTTTTTTTTTTTTTTTGATGACATTCCTTAGATTTTCTAATGACTTTTGAACAGTACAGCTAAAATCTCTGCAGTATTCTCTCCTACTATTTTTCCCATACTGAATAAATGAATAAGAAAGAGAAACATAACTGAGACATAATATGTGGGTGAGAAAGTTCTAGGCTATATGTGCTTTTGGATTACTTGTGTATACTGTCGCAGACTTTTTAAGAGTTGTAGCTTACAGCATAAACATTTAAGTGTTAATTATTGAGAGACGACATCATTTTTATTTTTATTTTCTCTTGAAGGCATAAGCAATGTATGCAAATACTTGGTGGACATAATCAAAATCACTGATTTGTGCCAGTTTATGGGAGAATTGTAATGCTCATGTTACTTTGTTTTTACTAGTATACCCATGTTTTATCAGCACAGACAGGGAGAGTATTGAGGATACTGAAGTAGGAGGTTTACAAGGTGCCTAAGGGTACAAGAGTTATATTCCCATGGTATGCCATCCATAATGATCCTGAGATCTGGCCTAACCCCACCAAGTATGACCCAGAAAGGTAAGAAATAGTTACATTAAAGGACTTTGTACCAGGCAGATCCATCTCCCCACTCACCTTTTCTCCCTTGTGGATGTGGGGTTTTTCTCTTCTCATTTCCTGGTTCAATATCCCCCTCTTCCCCACTACTGTTCGATCTTTACTTCCATTTAGTCCCCTTGTTATCTTTTGATTTTTGTTTTCCTTATTTAGTTACATTTTTATTGTCAGATCAGATAGGTATGATTTATCACATCTTTTGCCCCAAAATTTTTCCTTTGGCAGACATACACCCGAGGCACGTGCAGCCCGGCATCCATGCAGCTTCTTGCCTTTTGGCATTGGCCCCCGCAACTGTATCGGCATGAGACTGGGCACAGCTGGAGCTTCGCATGGCTCTGGCAGCTGTCTTACAAAGAGTCACTCCCGTGCTGTGTGAGAAGTCAGTGGTGAGTAATGGATCATTTGCTAATAGACTGAAAAGTCATATTTGGCCTAATTCGTTCTGCAAAATTTACGATGCAACAGGAAACAATATTGTTCTAATATTCTTCAACCTAACATTACAATCAGTTTTAAATATTGAAGCATTGGGAAAATATTTATCATATCCCTTTCAAATATAAATTGGGGAAAAGTCCTTGTGATCACTTCATGGGGCAAATGTGCATATGTGCGCTCACGTGCACACACATGCTTGTCACTTGCTCATGAATGCATATACTGCACACTTTCTGAGTTTTGTTTCTTTCAAATTATCTGTTTTCAATGAATGGTTTATTTCTTGTTGCAGTATCCTCCCAGTAGTTTTCTGTCTGGTCGTATTACTAGCAGTGATGGTCTGTGGGTGAAATTCCAGATCCGTGACTGAGTTAATGGATTATCTTGTGAAAACACTGTCCTCAGGAGAAATATCAGAAGTCTCATGCAGGATCCAGGGGCTTCATTAAGTAGCCATGACCAATATGGCTTGGAGTAATCAGCCAAAACAAAGGTTAATCATACTGAAAACTGCAGACGTAAATGACACATAAAGCTTCTTCATGTATTTGTATTGTGCCAGGTATTTGATGTAGAACATGTGCTTGTGTTTTTTCTCGTGACTGTAAGAGATGTGAAGGGTTAATCCTCTTAAATTAAATAGCTGATTGTAACAGATCATCAGAAACACAATTTGACAGAAGACATGGATTTATGTGCCCAATATCAGGTGTTTTAATTTTCCTGTGCCTTTTTTTTTAAATTCATTTTTATTCTTTGGAGATGTGTGTCAGGTATAAAACTCTTGTGCAGTTATGAAATTTCAAAAAGTCCATCAGGCTCTTTCTAGCATGTGACTATGTTACTGTGAATCACAATTGATCATCTTCCATATTTTAGTTAACCATACAGTGTGATACTCTCATTTTAGTCTGTGATGTCACGGTCATGTATAGGTGGATGGCTGACTGTATGATGAGACCAACCGCTCAGCCTCTTGTTAAGTTCTCTGCTGCTAGTAATTGACAGTCAATTACTTTCAAACATATCTTGGCTATCAACAGATTTAAACTTTTGTCTGAAGGCCTATAGCATCAATGAGAGCGCACACCACTCGTCTTGCTCTTTTGATATACCTGCCCGTGGAAGCAAATAAAAAAAGAGCTTACACCAAAACATTTGACATTTGTACAGTGGCATATCATTCCACGCAACAGCATAAATCACCTCCTGACTATTGTTGTTACTCTCGTAGACTCTGCTGACATACCCATTGTCGTCGTTCGCTAAACCAGAAGCTGTTCTGGCAATAGCCTCATTCTAGAAGTTAACTGATCATCTGTGAGCCAAGCAGGGGATACAGAGTCATGGTGATATTATTGTATTTCTACCTCTGGGCAATCAGTTCACCGAAATTTAATAATGAAGGCATACTAATTAAGATGGATTTATCAACTTTAATCATCTTTTGGTTTTGTTGATGATAGTACTATCCAGGATAATAATAACTGTTGTTATCAATAAAACAAACTTTACCTTTTCATTTTTTAGATTTTTACTTGTTTATGAATTGTATGTGGAACTAGTATAGTCATGCATAGTATGCAATAAATTTTATTAGTGCTTCTTGTCCTGAAGTGTTTTGCTAAAGAATTGACTTCAATAAAGGAGACTCAGTTCCTCAGATTGTCGTCTTTTTCATTTTAAGCAATTATATAAAGCTAGTTGTATGAAGATTACCTCAACAACCTTTCATTTTTGAGGCATTGGTGAGGGAAAGTGGGAAATGTCAGATTATGCCCCTTGAGTGTAGTATTTGTAGACGTTGTAAATGGCAGCATTCATTTCAATTTTGCCTCTTGTTCAGTCCTTTACAGGAAAGAATGAAGTTTAATTTTTCAGATGATGAAGATGAATGGACAAACTAAAGAATAAAGAGATGGATACATGCAGTAGTTTGTGAGGAAGAAAACTTCAAAATAACAGCATATGAAGCTGTTGAAATACCACAGCCACAACAACCTCTTCTGCATTAGTGGTCAATTATTGTCAAACCTGGAAGAATTCACCTTCATTTGGCAGAATTCACACATCACAAAGCACTGCATGTAAATTGCAATGGCTCTACACAAATGCATACATGACACTTTTTCATGGCACACACAACAAATATTGTGTTTCTTAGCAAGCAGGACGTACAGTACAGCATTAATGATGATCAATGCTTATGTTTTTGCAACTGAAATACAATTATTTGCCTATCATTGCGATATATGATACTTATATTTGCTGTCATGAGGTCTTTTGCAACAATATATAGCCGTTGTACTGATAAACAATTGTGGATAAAATCGGTACTGACAGGCATGCAACTTTTCGTGCAATCCACAATTTAACGATCGTGCAGAGATATATTTCTGCTGCGCTTTCATTGTTGCTGTACATTTATATCAAGGATGTTTATAGGTGGATTGCCGTCTGTCTGCCAAGACCATGCTTAGCCGCTTGCGAAATTCTACACTGTTAGTCTCGGTGAACCTAAACAAAGAATGTGACTAAACCGGAAGCTTTGTACGAACATGAGTTTTGTTTTTGTTTTTTTTTTAATAGTAGTTAATCTGAAGCGTGAATAAACCGGAAACTTTGTACACACCTGCCTCGTTTTAAACTGAAAAAAAAAAACTGGAAAAAATCGGCTGCCAGGAGTCCCGTAATACAAGTTCGTGTGTATATTGTGTTTAGAATCCTTAATGGGGAGGCCAATAATTGTTGTCATTCGCCTTTTCGGCAGGGACAACATTTAACTTGCATACCTCTTGCAGATTATACCTACATATGCACGTACTGCATAGAACGTCATGACAGACTACGATTCGTACTCGTGCAGATCCTTCGACAGACGACTGATCGATCACACATCGATCGACTGGCTAGACTGCCGATGATATATATAGCTGACCAATAAAAATAATACGGCAGATAAGAAAATCAATATCTCTTAAAGTTATTTAAAGATTATCGGAGAGAACTGGAAAGTAAATGAGCGTGAATGATCCACGAACAGGGCAGAACATGGTGTCGCTGATCCAGCATATATATATGCTATAGTAAATTAAGTATAGTTGATGGTTGTTGGCAAGTACTTCGATCAAGAGGTGATTCCGCGCTATGTCGAGGGGAGAGCGGGTGTTATAACAGGCGTACTCGGGGAAAAACCCCGAGGCCACACCTGGTCACACACAGAAAGTGTTCCGAGACGAGATCTGAACCCTGGCCTCTCACTGCACAGCTAGCTGGCGACAAGCGAGTGTCGTAGCCACTACACCACCGGGCGCAGCGTCGAAGTAGGTCGTTCGTGCGTTTGCGCAACCATTGACACATTCAGGTCATTACTTTGGGTTCTTGTGTACTTATATGCTAGCTACTATAAAGGTACCGTTAACTGAGATGTAGCCGGTATATTTTGTCACGGTAGCACGCATTTCGGAGTTGGACAGGTGACATACACAAAGGTACTTTTTTCCTTATATCAGTTTGCAGTGCAAACTCTATTTGTTTACTTATATATTTGTATACTTACTTTTGAAAAAAAAAAAAAAAATCACTCGACTTTCAACTCGATATATACACATTATTACACCAATTTGTTTCCTCGGTAAGACGAATTCGTAGGATTTTATCAGAGCAACGAAACGTCATCCCTGTGTATTCATCTACTGAGGCTTATTTATGTGGTCATGTTTCCAGAAACCAAACCAGTAAAATAATGTTTGGATATGAAAATGGGTCGACTTCCATTCACACTAGTGTTAAATTTTGTCATTCAAAGTAATTGTGGTCATGAGCAGAAATTATAATTATATTTGTATCCAACAAAAAAGGTGTTATATAGTACTCGCACTTTACAGGCACTAAAGTGAAATTTTAAAACCTTTATGAAATTTTTTCTCTAAGCACTTTAAAGAAATTAATTGCAGTTTGTCACCTGTTCATGTCATTTTAGCAATCACAATAAAGCATTTGAATAACTTTTAAATGTTTATGTTCTCATTTTTACTGTCAGGTGCAGTTATAACTGCATAATTTTTGTGGCAGTCCAGATCATACATTATGACAGATACAGAAGCAGGCTGGGTCTCACTGACCACTTGTCTGGTTGTTGGTGTCGTAACACTTGCAGTATTATGGCTTTGGTGAGTACTACGTACAGTAGTTGGGTTAATTATAAGTATCTTTATTTGCTATAAATTTCAAAGACATATAAGACAGATTGCATTATTAGGTTTTGTGAATCAGTAGTGAAGTTCACATGTGCGTCCCATTAATACGTGTGGTCTTGTTCAGGCGCTCTTGTCAAGTGCTGATGACATTTAAACGGATGGGTGTTCCTGGTCCGATGCCCATTCCTCTGTTTGGGAATATGTTGACCATGATCAGGCAGGTGTGTAAGCTTGCTGAGTACTTTTGAGAAAACTATATTACATTATAAGCAATTAGCAAGATGTAGACTATTATGAGAAGGGGCAGTTTTGTTCTTGGTAACATATCTTAAATAAACAGTGGAAAGCTTGTATGGTATATATACTGATTTTGATAATTGTATATACATATACACATTCACTTTATGTAGAAATAAATGTGCATAACAACAAGCCATAGTCAATTGATCGTGTAAACAGGTTACACTTCTAATGTATACTTTTTCAGGGATTTGCTGAAAGCTTTCCAATTTGGAACAAGCAGTATGGAAAGATATATGGGTATGTGTTAATGTCATTTAATAATAATAAAGTTAATTTATATAGCACCATTTCTCAGACCTGTGGGTAAGCTCATGGTGCTTTACAAAAAACACACACACACACACACAAAATGTATTCATATACACAGACACACATAGCATAACACGTAAATGTGTTGTCTATAGAATGCCATGTAGGAGGAAGTACATGTAGCCAAAAGTTGCTCCCAGCTTGCACAGTTCATTTGAAAAATTTTAATCCAGACTGCAAATGCTTCTTTCCTCACCCCAGTTCCTGTCAAGGAATGGATCTAATAAGCAGAAGTCTGATTATTTTTGTGCTTCTCATAAGGTTGCCTTCAGAATGTCTTTGAAAAACCATAATGAGTTCACAATCCAGTACAAATTAATCTACCAGTGTGAAAATGATATGAACGATAGATTCCTACTGCTTGGATGCAAGAATTTCTAAGGGGTTAATGTATGGTTTTAGTAAGGCTTTGTGTTTATGTAGGTGTCTAGCCCTCCTTTCTCTCTGAAACCTTTTTTAGTGATTCTTTGGTCCGTTCTTTAGTAGAGGGGCAGAAGGATTTTCATCTGTGATGCAATAGCAAGTCTTCCAAATATAAAATTTTAGAGTTAATTATACATTTTGTTTTCGGTAGAATGTACAAAAAAAATTACATGCTCAAAAGAAACATATATAGTCTATTGAAATGGCAGTAGGACTTGCTAGATCTCATAATATAAGAAATATACTTATGTGTGTGTGTTTGTGTGTATGTGAGAGAGAGAGAGAAGGGTTTTGACACATTGCTCATTATGGTGTTTGGTAGAAAACATTATTTTGCATGCTGCACATTACATCTGCATATTGAGGATGTGATACTGGTATCATGAGAGAAGTGCCAACGTGTGTACAGAATTCTTTTCACATGACCAGGAACAGAAACAGTAAATCAAATCCTTACATTCTTTTTACAGTATCTTCTTGCCAGGGGGACCAGGTCTGGTGATCAGTGACCTTGACATAATCAAAGATATTGCAATTAAAAAGTTCTCACAGTTTCCCAACAGACTGGTTAAGTTATGATTTCAACTCTTTTTCGAGATCTCTCCTAGCATTTGTCACAAACAAAAAAAAGCATGGTGGATTTACTCCTTCAGTTTGATTTGTGTGTTTTTACTTTTGTACCAACACACAAACATGTCTGCCACTTACACCAGCAGTGATCCACTAAATTTATAAGTACGCATAGTTGCAGATGTCTGCTCTGCACATTTTAATTTTAAGCATTTTATGTTTAAAGCTAAAAAATGAAGCTAGTGTAAATAACTATCATGTCAGCTGATGAAAATATTTTAACAGTCAAGCTTAGCATTTTTTGTCATGTGTGTTGTCTTCTATAAAAGATGAGTTTATACTTAAAATATGACTTGAATATAAATTGATTCTACAGCCACAAGAAGCATTCAAGTTTAAACCATGGAGTGGAAATTTACTGGCACTGAGAGGTGACCACTGGAAGCATGTTCGTGGCATACTTTCGCCCACATTCAGTTCTGGCAAACTCAAAAAGGTATATTCCACATTTAGCATAGATTTTTAAAACTCTAAATACAGTCTTGTTATCTTTAAATTTGTTATTTTTTGTAGCTTACCTATAACTGCACTTTGAATGGATTGTCTCCAGACTTACTTTGATTGTATGCACATTTTGTGCTGACCATATGATGAGTTGGAAAGATTGGGTTTTGGTTTCACCTATCCCTTTTGTATGTGGTAGAATTTTTTTTTTTAAAGGTAGCCTTTAAAAGTTGTTATCAATGACACATAGTCACATGATTTTTAGTTACTGTGCAGCAAAACAATGGAACTCTCTTCCTTTCCATATCCACCACCTACCCACTATTGAATCCTTTAAATGTGCACTGAATACACACCTCTTCCTTAAGCATTACTCCTTACAACAGTCCACACAATGCTAATCCTTTTTCACACCCTTCCCAGCCTTTCTGCTTGTGCTACTTCCCTACTCATCTTCCTTTGCCAAAACCATGATATGCTCAGTCCTTGTTACTTAGATCCTCTTTATATTTTTTGGTATTTGTCTTTTATTCATCATTATTATTGTTGTTTATCCTTCCATTGTTAATGTGTTTGCTTGTTCTTCTGTCCCTTAAATGTTGTCCATGTCTCATTCTTGTTCTTATAACTGCTAAGGTCATGCTCCTTAGGAGTGAGTATGTGCTACATAAATTTAGCATTTATTATTATTATCCATAAAGTACTTGCCAGATGACCAAAATAATGCTAGCTCTAAAGTATTTTACCCATTTAACATACTATAATTTATAAGGTGTATTAGTAAGAAGTGTAGCGACTGTTATAATGATAGGAAGATAGACTTGGGGTTGAAGCTCTAGCATTTTCACATATTATGTTTATTTCGATAAATAATATTATACAGATGGGCTGACAGGTGATAGCAAATATTCCCTCTTTTGGGGCTGTATTAAGGAGAAGAAGATAATGATTATCTTTGTTGTTATTGTTATTATCATCATCACCACAGATGGCTCCTGCCATAGAGAGAGTGGTACTTAACCTTGCTGACAATGTGACTGTGAAAGCCAAGCAAGGAGAGATGGTTGAATTAAAAGAGTGAGTCTGAGACCTAGTCTTTAAAATAAAAAAGCAGTCTGCTCAGTCTATTGCAAGACTCAAACCTTTTTAGACCACTGACCTTTTTATTCTAATGCTGGATTAAATTACTGGATGAAAAGAAATTAAAAATACACATATCTGTAAGCACATTCTAATTATATAAAATAAGAAATATCAGTTACAGAATGACCAGGTAGGGCAGCTAGTGACAAGTGACATTGTTGCTAACTTTATTTGCAGATTCTGTAGCAGTTTTGCCATGGATGTCTTTGCTGGTGCAGCTTTTGGACTTCAGGTGGACTCTGTGAAGAATCCTAAAGATCCATTTATTCGCCATGCCCATGACTTGCTGTTTGGAAGACAATGGCTAATACCAATTCTTGGTAATACAGTCATGCCTAGTGTCCCCATTTGATTTCAGCCTATGAAAAAGGAAAATTAAAGAAATAAACAGTTTATAAATTTCAACAATGAAAGAACAGGCTGTAACATGGTAAAATCTTTTGAATGTACTTCAGATATTAAACATCTGCTGAAGATAATAACTATTGTTTCAAATTGAAACTTGTTTTGTCTGTAGTTTGTAACACTAATTTGCATATCCCTCAAGCGTAGTAGTGAACAAGGAAACAGGCAATTAAATGTCTGGGTTGCTATTTTGGCTTTAAGAAATTTATAAGCTTTCCATTTCTTTCAGTGACATTTCCATTTTTGGTGCCATTGTTCTTCAGAATTGGTCTGACACTATCTCCAAAAGAGACCACAGACTTTTTTTACGATGTCACAGAAAGTGCTTTAAAAGAGAGGCTCAAGGAGAAAGAGGTTTGGCTACAAAGTAGAGGTGCTGTGTTGCATGTAATAGTGAATGAGTTAGCAGGCAGTCTAGGGACCAGTAAAGGATAAGAGCATTGTATGTTAACCCTTCCAGCATAGGATAGAGATAGAGGATAGAGATTGTCATACTTGAGACAGCTTGACACGACTTTCTTGTCTTACAAGAAAATGGCATGTAAAAATTTTGCTGCCAGGCAGTTAACAAGAGAAGCAGAAAAATGTATAATATTCCAAAAGGGAGAATTCATAATCATATGCTAATTAACATTGAATGTTGAAAAGGTCACTAAAAGAGATCAAAATAAATTATTGTTAACATTTATTTCCACAAACCTACACACCCAAATGTTTAGCGGTGTTATGGTTAAAGAAATGAAGTTTCTCTTTGCCTTGCTTGTTGACAGCTTTATCTGATGAAAGTAGCTTAAAATGTCTAACTGGTACATAGGAAGAATCACCCAAAGTCATGGTAACCTTTGTCCTCACACAACACAAGAACTTTTCTGCCTGTTCTGTTGTTGCAAAATTGAGTGCTTATCATTTTTACAGAAAATGATACATCTTGCTGCCACTCACAAGATGGTGATATGTGTTCACACTTTGATGATCTTTGTCTGCGTCTAACCCTAACCCTAACCCTAACCCTCAGCCAATATTTAGGATTGAATGGAACATGGAGCATGGTCATGAGGTGACATTGGGTTTCAATGATCATTATGAAACACCATGATCAAAGACAATACTGATAAGTTTATTTTAAAAGAAGCTTATCATTGATATGAAAAATATTGTTCTTTATTCCTGTTACAAAACCTCAGTCTGAGATCTGTATCTAGAATGAATATTATTTGCCCCCAGAAATTCAGTGACTTCCTTCAGCTGCTTGTAGATGCTGAGAAAGAACTGGAAAAGCAGCATGAGATCGATGCTGAAATTGACCACAGATCACAACTGCACACTTCCACTCAATGGACACGCAAAGGTAATTCGAATCTTCAGCTGACAGGCCATGAAGAAAGGGCTTAACCTTCTTGCTGTTAATCCTCAGTGCTTATTAGGCCTCAGAGTTTTATGTAAAAATGGTTAGCCTTGAAAAGTGCTTGAGTGTAATACTGCAGCTGAGGTCAGATCAGGTTATTTTGATGTGGGTTAATCATTTTTACATAAAATTCAGAGCCCAAGTAACATTTTGAGTTTTTTTTAAATGTAGAAATTTGTGTAATGGTAGGGATTAACATGAAGACAAGGAAAAAGAATTGTTTGATGTACAGTTAAGTATATTTCAGTTTGATAGAAAAAAAATTATATCATAACTATCCTTATGGAGATTGGAAGGAAATGAGTCTGAAGGCAAACATTGCTGATATGCCTAGTGTTATCTTACAGGTTTGACACGAGATGAAATTCACAGCAATTCCCTAGTGTTTCTATTTGCTGGTTTTGATACAGTCTCCACTGCAATGTCCTATACCTTGTTTTGTTTGGCTGCTAATCCTGAATGTCTTCGCAAAGCACAACAAGAAGTTGATGAGAAACTGGGAAAGGTAATAGGAGTTGTCCTTTTATTTGAATCATTTTCTTCACCTACACACTCTTTGCTACAGAAAATGTGAAGTCCAGCTGGAGATTTAAGGATAAACCCTTTCAACTATGGGAATCTCTTACAGTTTGATATTTGATTTGTTGAATGAGAAATGTAATAATAATTTTCAGGTACACTATATATGGTCATAAAATTTGAGAGTATGTAGTTTGTAGGACATTGGAGTATCATTAATGTTTAGGAAATTACTCCTTCATTTCTTTGACGTTTAGAGGGCTGTCTTGTTTCAGTTTAAAGTATCTTGCCTGCTGAGTAAATATGCATTTTCTGCTATCCATTTGATACACGTTTGGGAGAGACAGGTGCTCAGAGTTTTACAAAACAAATTAAAAATTGTTTTAACAGTGTATAGCAATGAGAAGTTTATGCAAGCTGTCAGAAGAAGAGAATGTTTAAAAAAAATTTGCGTGAATATGACACATTGCATCTAGTTCAGCCAAGAAGCAGATTTGTGAAATAAAGTTCTTTTTCAGAAACTTGCTGATTACACTACTGCAAATGAGCTGGTGTACCTCGACATGTGCCTGAATGAGGCCTTGAGGATGTTTACTCCAGGATTTGTGTGAGTGCTACAATCAGTTTCCAGCCAGGATAATCTAAATCTGCTTTGTTCTTATTCTTCTTTTCTGTTAACTAGTAATTGTTGGCTTGGGGGCTGTTGGGCTTTTTGGAATTGGGGGTGGGGGCAACTTACAGGCAGAATTTCTACCTTGTGGTTGGAAAGAATGGTTCAAAGCTGGCAAAAGGAGGTGACAGTACTTGTCATGCCAAGTGGAAGTAATTACGAAGCATGACCATTTGGGTAACGGGGACCGCTTATCCCTGGGTCAGACTATTGCTTCCCATTATGAAGTAAAAATTAAGAGTTTAAGTTCCCCCTCACTGTCTCAAAAAATCACCACTTTCAACAGCCCTCTATCACCCAAGGAACAGTCACTATTTGACTTTAAAAAAATCATGAAGTCATTATTATTTAAGCATTGGCCACAGTTCATGAACTTGCACCATTAATGCAACTATTCATTGAGTGTGACATGATAAAAGAATGAAGATACAGCAATTGAGAAAAGATTGCTGGTTCTGTTCTCATTTCTCATGTATGTAGTCATACACTATAAGCATATGGTCATACACTCTGTATATGATGATACACTATGTGTATACTATAGTCACACTCTATATAGTCATGCTATATGTATATAGTCACACTCTATATGTATATGGTCATACACTGATGGGTTCTGGACCTTTATATAGGTGGTTTGCATTGAATATATTCTGCAGCAAAGGTGAATGACTTGTACAGTCTACATTGGTGCTACTGTTAAGCTGTGGTCACTTTTCCGTCTTTGAATAACATCAGTTGCACTTGTGCTATCTTAGCGTTGACAGGCAGTGTGCTGAGGATACAGAAGTGGAAGGTTGCAAGGTACCTGAAGGAATGCTTATTTTTTTCCCAGCTCATGCCATCCATAATGACCCTCAGATTTGGCCTAATCCAACCAAGTATGATCCAGAGAGGTAGGAAACAGTCTCTACAACGTCTTCTTTCCTACATAACATTCATCCTTTTCTCCCAGCCTTTGGTCATCTCCATTCATGTGATTGTTTACCTTTAAATATGCAGCCATCTTTTACTTTCAACTTATACATATATACCCATCTATTATTTATATTGTTTGCTTTGCAGACACACACCTGAGGCACGTGCAACCAGACATCCATGCAGCTTTTTGCCTTTTGGGCTGGGACCCCGCAACTGTATCGGCATGAGACTGGCACAGCTGGAGATCCGCATGGCTCTGGCAGCTATCCTACAGCGAGCCACTCCAGTGCTGTGTGAGAAATCAGTGGTGAGTCATGAGTTTGATTGTCAGCTCAGGTGTGGTTTTAACCAATTGATAACAAGTATTAATTGCTGGTTATCAAAGAGGCAGCAGTTCAAACTTCGACAGTCTTATTTCCACTAGTAAGACATTTTTCCAGGGGTCTTCAGGAGAACATGACGCTGTTGTCACTGGCCATAAAAAGGGGAAAATGCTCATGTACAAATGCACTGCACACAGATATTCATACATACTGTTCAACACACGTTCAGTCTTTTCTCACATTCCCAAACTAGATGGCTTCCCATTTGC
This sequence comes from Pomacea canaliculata, assembly GCF_003073045.1. Classification (NCBI taxonomy): domain Eukaryota; kingdom Metazoa; phylum Mollusca; class Gastropoda; order Architaenioglossa; family Ampullariidae; genus Pomacea; species Pomacea canaliculata. Next base: position 34,201,660 of record NC_037592.1, on the reverse strand, counting down.
TTGTTTTCCACACTGGGTGTTTCTCATTGCTTGTTTTAGTATCCGCCCCGGAGTTTTGAGTTTGGTCGCATCACTAGCCGTGATGGTCTGTGGGTGAAATTCCAGCTCCGTGACTGAAGTAACATGAGTTATGTAACCCTGAGAAGACCTGCTCAAAGGTAAAAAGAGAGATATTTCACATGAAACAATGCCTGGATAAAAAAAAGTGAAAAATTAGGATTTTGTCAGGTTAAGACATTATCAGCTTTAGCTCCCGTTATTCATCTACTGCACTTTGCATGAAGTGCCACTCATGTTTATGTTTTGCATTCATGTTACACCAGGTGAATGGCTTATTGAATAGTAGGGTGCCTTTGTTTTCTTGTGAATTATATGTTGCTTGTAAAGAGTGCTATCCATTATCACGGACAAAGGATAGCAGAAAAATTGAATCTTATGTGCCTTCAGTGGTTTTTATCCCCTCTTGACCTTTGCAAGACATTTTAAAGTCTGTTGGTGATTGTCAGGGGATTTCTTCTTGTGTTATTAGCTCAGTCTTTTTTTGTTTATATGATAATCATGTTTTTGAAATATGGACCATCAATTAAACAGTCATGCAGCAAACTTATCATTTGTACTCTGTGATAATTCCTATCTTGTAGATACTTCATCAATGAAGAAAGTTTCTGCATTAGTGTGCAATTAAGTACATGTATTACAAAGATGTTATTTATTGTAGGGAGTAAGTAAACTGACATCCCATGAAGTGGAAAAAAAAAACCCAGCTTAAAATATATGTCCATCTTTGTAACTTAATTATAGTGTATTTTATCAAGATAATCATAGAATTTGTAGACCCCATTTCTCCATGTGAAGTTGAGCTCAACATGTTGTGCACTAAAGACTACAAATGAGCTGACAGTTAACCATACAATGAAAAAAAAAATGCAAACAACAGTAAATGGATGACACTATAGAAAACATGAACAAAGTGCATGGATGAAGAAGAGTTCTGAGGACATACTCAGTTTGAAGAGAAAGGGGCCCAGAATTTCAAATGGTGGGGCCAGAGAAGCTCTGTTTAATTTCTCATCTGATGTGCAGCACAGAGAGGTTGGCACATGCATATTATAAGAGAGCTACTGTGTTGGTCGAGCATCAGTATTACAAGCATCCTGGAGCAAGGCATTAATAATGTTGCTTGACATCTTGTAATGAATGCAAGTTTGAACTGGCTGCCAGTGTAACCCCTGGAGAAGGGTTGTAGAACCACTTTTGATCCAGTACAGGAAACGTAAATGTGAAATTTGCAGTATTTCTTTCCTTCTGTTTTTTTTTTATTCATAAAGATCAAAAGCTGCAAGCATCTTTAGTAACTCATTCTCCTTTGTGCATATATGGCTTACTGCCTGTGGCTACACTTTACACAAGTAGTATATAAATATACTATTTTTTACACAAATATTTAGACACGAACAATTGTATTTCAGTTTATTTGCAAAAAACAGGATTACAATTTGGCTTCTTCATGTTGATAAAAAAAAATGTCTTAGGTAAAACAGATTTTGGCTTGGCCATTAAGAGTTCAACATTTGCACCAATAATGCATTCAAGTAGAGAAGACTGGGACTTGTCAGCATATGTTAGAATGCTGCTTCTCCTCAGCTCTCATCTTGTTATCTGCCCACCCTGGATGCTGCCAGCAACTGCTCCATGCGAGTGAGGTTTTCAGAGTCTGTTTTGATTATGTCTATCAGATGTTGAAGTCCTTCTTGCTGTTGTTTTAGTATCTGTGATATGAAACAGAAAAAAAATATTTTCAAAGCTTCTGAGGTTTGTGACTGACCATTGTTAAATTAAGCCAATGCATAAAATCTGTGATTACCTGTTTGATTTCTGCCTGCATGTGGGTGTCCATCTGGTAGGCAGGTTCACCCCATCCCAATCCTGCCTGGCTCTGCATTCTTATCTGAGACATCAGCTCATTCAGGCGACCCTGTATCATAATTATTATGAACTATAATGTTATGCTTATGCGTGTGTGTGTGTGAGAGAGAGAGAACATTCAGTGTAAATTTAGTATCAACAGTTACAAATGTCTTCACCTTTCTGTCGCTCTTTAATGCACTAATTGCAGCTTGTTGTCTGGAGTTGAGATGATGGAAGTTTGCTGCGCTTTGGCAGCTGTTACAGTATCAAACTATGCACTGGCAGCTAATGCTGTATCTTACTATTATGCACTACACATTAGTCCACCAAGATAAATATACCATAAGGTCTCAAAAAAGTGTGTAGGGTAATCTATATCAAATGAAAGCCCCTTCTATGAGCTCATTTTTGCATTTATAATTGTTTATATATTCTCCATAAAGAGAAGACTGGGATAAGTTAAGACTAAACGAAGTGGCTGCTAGCCCACAGACCTTGAACTGAGTAGGGTGGTTAAGCTCCACCTGTAACTGCTCAAGCTGAACTTTCAGTGTCTCTTCCTCTGCCTGAATTGCATACCCAAGTTTGCGACAGATTTCTTGCTTTACAATTACCTGACAAATAAACCATGATAGGCAAAACAGAATTAAGGCAATGTAATTCCAGTTAAGTGCAAACAAAAAGTGATACAAAATTAAACTTGAAAAGGGAAAATATACTTGTCCAGACACTAAGGAATGTAAAACAGAACAACTCAAATGCTGCTCTTTTTATTGGCCAACTTTGTAGTAGCTGTCCTATTTTTGATAAATATATAAACAGCCCATAAACCATTGCAAACACAGTTCTGGCAAAAGATCCACTGCTTACAAAGCCAACATCTAGATCTAAGTAAATAAAGTATAAAAAAAAAAAAAAAAAAATAACCTGATGCAAAATAAATGCCCTTGTCTCACCTTAAGAAGTCGGTGTCCCAGTTCGAGGTGCTTCCGCTTGTAGTCATCCAGCTTGGCTAGAGTCTGACTATGCTGTGTCTGTAGTTCACTCAAATCACCAGCCATCACCTAAATGATTGCATTCATGACTTTGTGTATGCCATAATTTTTTTTAAAGTTAAAGTTATCCCTAACAATTATTGAATATAAATTTAAAATCAATCTGTCAAACTAGAAATGCACAAAAGCAAAACTGGTTATTGATGAAGAAAATCTAGCTACCAGTCCTTCAAATTATCAGATTTTTTTTCAAATGTAACTTCTCATAAAGAACATAAAGATACAAAATTTCCTTGCAAATTTTCTCTCTTCATTACTCACAACCCTCTTCTGAAGAGTCTTTTATAGTAGTTTAGGACATATGCACCTGAATACATAAGGCCCATGGTGGCCAACGCCTCTCCCAATGATCAAGGGTAGTAATTTGTTGGTTAAAGAGCAGTTGTACCCCCTAATCTCCTAATAGTTTGTCTGGTGAAGTTAAAGAAGAAAGTTAAATGCCTACATCCATAAAATCTTTCCTAACACAAGCTCACATCAAGTCTCTGCTGGTGAAGCTTTGTTTCTTCCTGTTGATGCTTGAGTCGCCTCTGAAGCTCCCTGAAGCCCACCATTGGCACAGGAACCAGTCTGTCTGGATCAGGATTATCTAGCTTGGCCTGGCGCCAAAGCAAGGGATCGATACCTGAAATAGTAAATGACTGCAATGAATGATTCAGTCACAGATCAGCATCAGCATTAGCATTAAGTTCGTAGAATTTTTCTTTAAATTGTCTTTGACAGTCACCAAAAGAAACAACAAAAAATACAGTTTATTCAAATGAAAATGATGAAAAATTAAGTAGCCAGTCAGAAGTCTTCAAAAACTTGAACTTTTATACCTCCATAAGGTCATGGCTCTAAGTTCTAGACCACATAAAATTAATACCTTCTAACTGTGCCTATACATTTGATCCCTGTTTGGAGCATGGAATTTTTAATTAAGCTTGTCATCAGTCAATATTCTGGTCTGATTCTAAAGTTATTGCTGTTGTTGCCTTGTCCTCCTTTAGTCTTGAAGCATTTAATTTTAGGTTTTACCATTCAATATGCTCGAATACTTTCTCATCCCATAACAACTGGGAGATGGATAACCTGAAGAAAAATCAAACACGATCAAAAAAGAAAAACCATGTATTCCTGTTTCTGCATCACTTTCCCATCTCATCCAAAACTAGGAAATGAATGGTGTTAGAAAGATAAATCTCTCAATAACTCAGGAATGATACCATACATAAAAATGCATGAGTATTAGTACTACAAATGTAACCTGTTCAAAAGAAAAGAGGTAACTGTTTATCACCTGCTGGCGGGTTGTTTAAGTATTCCTTGATCTGCTCAGGTGTCCAACCCATTTTTGGTAGGATTCGCTCAGCTGCCAACTGGCTAGTAAGCTGTGACCACTGAGCCTGCTGCTGAAAAAAGTTGCAAAGCTCTTGTGCTGGCACTCGCTTGGCGGGGCCCTGAGCTGGTCGCTCAATCACGTAGATTATAAGCTCTGTCCTGGGAATAAGGAGCAATGGCAGGTCTTCAATGATAATGATTAAAAAAATGTGTTGAACTATAATATATAATCTTATATACAAATGCTTGCAAACACAGATGCACTTATGTATGTACATATTAGCTAAAGTTTTATTCTTTTAATGAAACTCTCCAGTCTTGCATTTCCTGCATGATCATTATTGTAGCATCACTCACTGATTGCTACTCAAGTGTGAAAATTTTAAAGATTGTGCAGAGCTGAACCTGAAATTCTGTCAATAACATCAGGCAAAGAGCTTAATTTGAAGGTCTTTATGCACTTTTCATGTTTTAAAGCATAATCTTAGGATGCAAAAAATGTAGCCAAGTCCCACAGCCCAGACAAAATAAAAACTTTTAAAGATAACAGCATGATGTACTGCTAACCTGTCTTCTGGCATGGGTCGAATCCCTTCCACACAAACACTCAAGGTTGGTCTGGCCAATATTCTGGTGATAGTGTCGACCACTTGCTGCTGTACTGAACTTACATCATTTTCCTTTTTATTCAGCACCAATGCCACGAGCCCATCCTCATTGCGACCAGTTGGTATCACATGATACCCAACAGCCTACAAACGAAAGACACGCAAGACTTCTACGATAAGAAAGTTCTGTTTTGCTAGTGTGTTTCAATGCCTCAGTGGTGCCCAACCTTTTCTCAAACGAGGGCGGCACTGGACATGATATAAAATCTCGAGGGCCAGCACATGGTGGTTTTGCCAGAATCATGACATTGAAAAATGAAATTGTGTTGTGTCTGGTTAAAATGAGAGGGCCGGATATGGCCCGCAGGTTGTAGGTTGGGAATACCTGGCCTAAGTCTTTGCAAGTTATGAGCTGCTTGAAGGGTTTATGTATGTCTTAATAGTAATAATGAGTATGACACACATACCACCTTGAACATAGAGCCTGAACAAGTACACTTCACAGACTCTGTGATCCAGTAAAACAAAAGAACATTTAAAATGCTTTTTCACCTTAAATCGGCAGAAGGGATTATCTGGTTTGAATTCAACAAATCCACCACTCTGGTTGAAGTAGCCCTTTCCTGAGCCCCAACATGCTTGCAGCTGATTCCATCGGGCGATTATAGCATCTCTTTCATCTCCAAATATCTGGGGCAGGGAAACTGCCATAGCCAGGTTTGCAAGAGCATTTTCTTGTTGCTGTTGCGGTTGTTGTGGCTGACCTGCAAAAGGGATAATCTTGCCGACGTTAAAGTATACAAACATATTTTTACTCAACATAGTTCTGCATGAGCACAGACCCACACATGTATAATAAAGTTTCACTCCATAGAAAATAAAGGCTGGGAGGAAAAACAGCAAGTAGGCAACTACATTATCTCTGTTCTGTTTAGTTTACAGATTTTTCTCCTTAGTTCTTTCAACATTAGTGTGAGATGGATCAGATGAAGTTACTTTAACTAAAAGTAACATTATGCTATGTTAACCATGGCATTTAATAATAATAAAAGCAAAATTTGTAAAGCGCATGATCACACTCCTAAGGAGCATGCTCTTAGCGCCTAAGAACAAGAACCAAACATGGACAGCACCAAGGGACAGGAAAACAAACAAATAACATATGAACTATAAAAGAATAAACAACAGTCCTAATGAAGAATAAAATCAAATACAGAAAATGCAAAGAGGAACCATTTCAGGAAAAATTTAGTGAAAAATTAACAATTTCATTCTCACCAAATATTGAAGTGCCAGTTCCAAATGCGGTCCCAGTCCCAAATGTAGTACCAGTGCCAGTCCCAAATATAGTGCCAGTCCCAGTGCCAGTTCCAAATGTAGTACCAGTGCCAGTTCCAAATGTAGTACCAGTGCCAGTTCCAGTCCCAAATGTAGTGCCAGTTCCAGTCCCAAAGTTAAAGGCTGGTTTTGTTGTGCCAAAACCAGTGCTGCCTGCTGTTCCAAATCCTGTTGATGCTCCAAAACCAAATCCTGAAATATTACAACGAACACAACCTTCTGGTTTCTGGTTTTAATCAATTTTCTGAGCTCATTTGAGCATAGTGGTCCATAAATAAAAATTAGTTTTAAGTTGAAAAAAAAACTGACATCTATTTCTGTCTCAGATATGTGGTCAGTATAAGCACTTAAAATGTGAATAATCAAGTCAGAGTAATATAATAATAAAAACTTTCTTGTTTAGATAGAGACATATATTAACACAATTTTGAAAAACTGTTTATCAGGGTATGACAGTCTAAAATAAATTATTTCAAAAATCATTTTCAGTAATAGCTAAAAGGAAAAACAAAAGATCTGGGTTGATTCCTAGAAGATTCCTTACAAAAGACAATACTGAGTTTAGACAATTTAAAAAAAGCCCAAAAGAATTACTGCTTCTGTTCATCTAAAGTCTTGTAGAAAGAATTAATATTAATATTATACATTGTCGCTCTGTACATTATGTTAAGCCTATCTTTTATAGGTATGCAGGTTCCCAACAAATTAATCTCAAATGGAAAGAAAAACACTATCAACATGATCAGTAAGCTTTAATTAATACACAGTTACAGTTTATTATTATAATAGCAAACATGTAAAGCGCCACATTCCGATCCTATGGCCAGGCTCATGTGCTTTACGAAAAAAAAAAAAAAAACAACCCAAAATAGACATGGATGAACACATCACATACAAAATCGTTAACTAGAGAATGGCAGATGAGATTAAAGATATTTAGCAACAAGATGCTCCAGCATACACAAATCATTTGAAAAACTGATCCAGGGTGCAAATGATCCTGTCCCCACCACACCCAGTCATATAATGGATCTAATAGGTCTAGGTATTCTTTTTTTTGTCTTTTGACTGCTCATTGGTCTTCCTGCAGAATGCCTATTTGAAAACTAAAATGAGGTTACAAGCTGTCAGAAGAGAAATCTATCGATATAATAGTGTGCAGTGTTAAGGGCTTCAACTGTTCATCATTTTTCACAGATTAGGATGTGCAAGATTGCGGTACAGATCTAAAGCTTGTAGTTCAGATTCACAAAGCATTATTATGCTCGTATAAAAGTAGATCAATATATAATATATAACTAGAATTAGTTCTTGTCCACAGAGCAAACCATCGTCAATAAACTAAGATCTGCAAATGCAAAGTTGTAGATTAAACAGAAGATTTAGGATCAAGGAGTTGGAGAAAGATACAGTAAAACCAGAATAACTGTCGTGCACCAAACTCATTGGTAATTAAAAGAACTGCATGCTTGCAAATTACTAAAATGTAACGCTGAAACTGAAAAACTAATGGCTGATGATGGCAAACCCCAAAGAATGGCTAAAGAACAAAACGACATGATTCCTACAGGCTGTCACAGAAACACAGCAAAAAGTAAAGTAAACAGTAGAAATGATGAAGACAGGCACAAACTGCATATCCACTGCAGTTACAACCAAGTATATAAATAATTGTGGAGTGTGAAAGCTGTCATGCCAGTTAGGCACAGCCTCGTTTTCCTGTGGTAAATAACATATATTGTTTATTCACTTTATCATATTATATTAAAGAATAACAAATGTATTTGACATTGGGGTGCTTAGAGAGTGTTTTACCTGCGTTTGTGGTACCAGTTGAGGAACCCAGCCCTCCAAATCCAGTGTTCGCACCAAAAGTCGGTGCTGAGGATGTTGTTGTCGTTGTTCCAAAACTAAACGCTCCTGTGCTGGCAGTTGACGCACCAAAGCCACCGAAACCTGTAGCGGCAGTCGTCGTTGTGGGAGCACCAAATGAAAATCCAGTCGACCCACTAGTTGTAGCAGTAGGGAGGCCAAATGAGAATCCAGTGGTCTGTGTTGTAGCCGGTTGACCAAATCCAAGCATCCCACCAGTGTTTGAAGCAGTTGTACCAAGACCAGTTCCAAATCCCCCGAAGCCAGAAGTAGCTGCCGTTCCTGTACCGCCAAATAAAGGTTGTGCAGTTGTGGCGCCAGCTGAACCAAAACTGAACGCCATGTTTAGCAATGTGACTCGAGTTTTGAGAACGAGTGACCTCCCCTGTTACAGCGCGGCCGCAACCATCGTCAACGCGGACATCTATTTCCAAACCTAACCCTGACGATAAAAAACGACTTTAAGAAAACCAACAGTAAACGCAAAAAAATGTAGGTTATTTAACAGTTATACCAGCATTAATTGTGTTTGACTACACAGTTATACTTTCTTGATTCTCTCTCTTGTCTACTTGGTTTACTTTGTGGTTTTCAAATGTTAAAAATCGCTGATTTGTGTGTGTGTGTGGGATGTCAGCACGGCACAGAAGCAATAGAACACAAAATATAAAAAATGTCGTTAGAAAAATATACTGATATACAATGCATATTTCGTGCTCTCTTTCTGGTGTGTGTGTGCTACGCAGTGCAGGCGGTTCGCACCATACCGAGTAGAGAGAGAGATAGCAGTCTAAAAGGCATACTCAGCATTCGACAAAAGCTGTCCTGTCGTTCATGAAATCTGTCACCGCATACTAAGTATAGTAGCCATAACGACGGGGATATAAGTTCGTGGTGATTTCAAACAAAAATAGTACATTATCCACATCTCTTTTCAAGCTGTAATAATTTGAATCTAAAAGTTTCATGTGTTTATCAACTGTTAAATTCAATTTTGCAGTATGCACAGACCATTGGTTCTGCACAGGGGAGACTATTTAAAATATAGATTGTAGAGTGCTTTCCCCTGAGAAAGCCTGCGCCATCTACCTTTCCAGATCCGCGTGGAGGGCCATCTTGCGGCGAGACGCTAGGTCTGCGGTTTAGCTCATTTGACTTTCTTCTTGTCACATAGCTACGACCAGAACAGCATGTAAGTGTCAGTCAGAGGCGTAACTTAAAACTTTAATGTAATATCAATTTTGATGTAAAAGTAAATAACATTAGTAGTATTCGAGCTTCAAATAGATTCGTGGTCCACGTCGGCACGTGGGACAGACCACCAGTGGCATGTATACGCTGTCTTTACAGAAGACGGTCAAAAGCTGCTTTTTTTCCGCGAATGATCAATCTCTGCTTAGATGTTGAATTTGTAGCACCAATAAGTAGTTCATAATGAACACGATTTACGGTTGTGACATTGGTAGTTTTTGTTATAGGATTAGTAAGGTGATAGCACCCCATATGCTGCAGTACGATATGGCTACCTAGATCACAAAAAGATATTGTGATTAGCAATTTGTAAAAACGTGCAGTGATTATCTGATAGGAGCCTGCCTTCTTAAGTTTAATTTTGGTTATGGTTGCTTGTAAATAAAAGTTATAAATGTCTTTGTGTGTAAACTAATTTGTGTAGAAATCACGTGTTGCGATAGGGCTGTAAAAGCCTTCGGACTGATAAAATGGCATTTAAAAAAAAAAGAGTTGTTTAAGTCTTTGTGTTTGTCGATGATTACAAAGTTCTCGATACCGTAGACACTTATTAATGTAACTTTAATAAGTTCTAGTCCAGTTTAACCTAACCCTCATTTTTCTAGTGGAAAAGAACGAGTATTCTGGGAAATTAACAATACTTTCATTCAAATAGACATCCCTCCCATTGAAAGGAAAGTAACCGTGTTCAAACATTACTATCGTAATTAATCAATTTTTTTTTTTTACAAAATAAAGCGCTGTAAATGTTTTAAAAAATTTAAACACTGCAATGGCTAAATCTATCTGTTATACGCCAGGTGTTTGTCCTTACGAATGGTTACAATTAACATTGAAAAAGAGAAAGATGGTAGTCTTATGCATATGGTGCATAGTTCTCTGATCCCTCTTATTAACGATTGCTTTTATAATATTGCCATGCTTAAATAGCATGAGTAATTTAAGCAACTGGTTATTTGTGGGTTAAAGCTCAAGAACATAGCCGGTCTGATCATCTGAACATTTACTTGCATTATAAGTTAAAATTCTTTGACTTCAGATCAAGCATGTCGAAAAGGAAGGAAAAGAAAGAGGATGCAAATGAAGCACTAACCCGAATTGCCATTGTCAGCAATGACAAATGCAAGCCAAAACGATGTCGTCAAGAATGCAAAAAGTTCTGTCCTGTTGTCAGGATGGGTAAGAAAAGGGTCACCAGTGTCAATCGTTTACCAGTTTGACCAATTGCCCCCGTCAATTCAACCACTAAGCACAGAAGTTACTATTCAGTGTAATGGCAACACTTGTTGTGTGTTAACAGAACATTCTTTTCTTTAAAATTTGTCCCCTGAAATAGGTCAGTTATCAAATGAAAAATAGATGCTTATAAAACTTCTCATATCGTCACCCTCCTCTGCCTTCTGTAAGGCACTCGTGGACCAACATGCAGTTATTCACAAGGATTCATTTTTTGTGCTAAAATGTGAAGATGATACAAATATATAGGAATGGTTTATATTGTTTTGGACCTACTTTCTCTCACACATAGAAAGCAAGATTGATGTGTATTAACCAAAGATGAGAAGTTCATCAAATTTACTTATTTTGTGGCTGAAAAATTGCACAGTAATGATTTGATTGAATCAACTTTAGGCTGTGGTTGAATTGAGTTGTTTCTCAGCACCCCACCTCCCCCCGAAATAAAAAGTAACCTTTATGACAAGTTAAATAAATAGGAAAGTATCCAAGGAGCTCATTTAAAAAGTTAAAATGGTTTTTCTCCAATCACATTTCTGCTAAATCTGGATCATTCTTTCAAGCTTCACTTTTTAATTAAGTATATAAAGTTGGATGTGTAAACATTTGGTACAAGTCTTGCTATAAAGTTTGATGGTTCTATGTCAGAAGTAAGTTGGTAGACAGGATATTTAACAGAATACTGTATGTTTCACTGAGATTAGTGGAAACGTAAATCTGTAAGTGACATCACTTTGAGATCATCAGTTTTATGTGATAAAATATTGCTTGTTTTACCTTAGATTATTATCTTGTGGTGTTGATAAATTTTTGCAGGCAAACTGTGCATTGAAGTAACCCCTACAGACAAAATTGCTTTTATATCTGAAGAGCTTTGCATTGGCTGTGGCATCTGTGCTAAGGTTTGTGTCCACTTGCATCAGCATTCATTAGTTGCTTTTTTAATAGGATCAAATTGTCAAAGAAGTGTTACCAAAAAAAAAAGTAACATTTAATTGAACCTCTTCGTTTCAGAAATAAAGAACATAATTCTTTTATATGCAGAAATGTCCGTTTGAAGCAATCTCCATCATCAATCTACCTAGCAATCTTGAGAGGGAGACAACCCATCGTTACAGTGCCAACTCGTTCAAGCTACACAGGTACAGGATTGTAAAATTTTCTACCATAACACAAACTAGTTTTTGCATAAAGTATTTAATTTATTTATGCTGCTTATATGACGAAAAAATTTTTACCACTTGATGGTTAAGTCATACATTGTGATTAGGGCCTTTACATCAATTGAATATTGTAAATTATCAGCAGTATTTAAAGCAAAAATGTGTAAAGTCTAAAAACAATAATCATTTTGTTTTTGATATTTAGCTCAAATATATAAAATCTGTGGTTTTTGTTTCTTGTGAGAAAGTTGACATTTGGACATTTTGATTTCAGACTTCCCACACCTCGCCCTGGGGAGGTTTTGGGTTTAGTAGGCACCAATGGTATTGGAAAATCCACAGCTTTGAAGATCCTTGCAGGGAAGCAGAAACCCAACCTTGGGCGATATAATGTAGGTCTTGATAGATAGTTCTTTATGATTTTCATTTAATCCCAGTAATGTAAAGGAAAAGGCACATCGCAAGACATTTAATTCCCAAACCAGGGAAATAATCCCATTCCGTTTTTTAGAAATACTGTATCAGACCTCACCATATGTTTAGGTTGATGTCTTGGCCAAGAGTTGGGAGCGTTAATGGGCACAGTTGTGTTGCAATTTAGACCTGTCTTTATAGTGATATTTGGAGGCATGTACATTAAGAATAGAAGATATTCACTCGGGTTTAAGAAAATAGTATCTTGGACTGTACCCAATTATTTAAAAGAAATTAACTTCACTAGCTAATGTTTTTATCTTTCAAAGGAGCTTGATTGGACAGGAAAGATTTAATTGACTGCCAACTAAATGTACAGTTAATTCGGTGACATTTTCAACATGGTGTAGATTCTCTGTATCCAACCATTTTGTAACATTTCCCAGGCATGATTTTTAAGGTGACAATTGTATGGAGAAAGAATTTTTTTTTTTGCAATCTAAACAGTTTCTTCTCAGCAGAGTATGTAAAAGCAGTATTTGCTGTATTGCTATGAATTGCTGTTTTAGGATCCCCCCGACTGGACAGAAATTCTTGCTTACTTCAGAGGCTCAGAGCTGCAAAACTTCTTTACAAAGATCTTGGAAGATGACCTAAAGGCTCTTATCAAGCCACAGTATGTGGACCAAATTCCTAAAGCTGTTAAGGTAATTATCTCCAAATTTGTACAATCATGTAGACACATAAAAGGATGCCAATGATTAAAATTAATTTGCTGTTCACATTCGGAATTCAGGAATGAAGATGTTCTGTATGATATGAGGCTATCCTTTTTAGAATAGTTTTTCTGTACATCAGGAATTTTTGTTAAACATTTTCCTTTTACTTTTTCATCTTTGCCTTATGTTTTTATTTTCAGGGTCCAGTCCAGACCTTGCTTGACAAAAAGGATGAATTAAAGAATCAAGATTTTGTTTGCACTCAACTAGGTCAGCATGGGACTAAGCTTTTTTGTGCATACCTACTAATGCAAACTATTCTGTTTTGATTTGGATTGTAACTTGCTTAACTGTTTAACACAAATGATAGATGTCAGCTGTCAGTAAATTGTTACACAACAGTCGGACGGTAAAAGCACCTCTTTGGAACGATCAGAAGTAATGTTAGCTTTTTTTTCTAAGAGAAGTTTTGGCATGTTGCAGACCTAATGAATGTGAAGAACACCAGTGTTGAAGATCTCTCTGGAGGAGAATTACAGCGATTTGCTATTGCCATTGTATGCATCCAGAAAGCAGACATGTAACAAAACATTTTGATTTTTAAAACCGCTTGAGCCAATCTTAAGCAAATTATTAAAGCTGTAAGGTATGAAGGATAGAAGAGTGTGAAGTTATTGTCCTGCAAATTGTAAGATTTTTTTGTGTGCTTGTGGTCAGTGGAATGTTGATCTCTGGTCTATTTCAGCTTCATGTTTGATGAGCCTTCTTCATACCTAGATGTGAAACAGCGTCTGAAGGCTGCTCAGATGATTCGAAGTCTCATTCAACCAGACAACTACATCATAGTAGTAGAACATGACTTGTCTGTCCTGGACTACCTGTCTGACTTTATTTGTTGCCTTTATGGTGTACCTGGGGCCTACGGTGTTGTCACCATGCCTTTCAGTGTTCGAGAAGGTGTGCCACAGTTTTTAATTGATGTAATTATGTCCTCATTTCCCATGCATCGTCAATGTTTGGTGCATCAGCTAAAAATTTGTTTTCTTTTAAAATTTATGTCCTTTAAAAGATTCAAGATTTATTTGTAATTTTTGTTTTTATTTGGCTTTTTTTTCTGTTTGGGTTAATTTGTTTAAAAATATAAAGTTTTTCAAAGGCGATTTTAATGGTGTTGAAAATACCCCTGAGTAGAAACCATACTTTTTCTGAAAATGCATTAGCAGATTGTACTCTAGTATAAAAGACAAGAAATGTTTCAACGTGCATTCACATTTCTGTGTTTTGATAAGGTATCAACATCTTCTTGGATGGTTTTGTGCCAACGGAAAACCTTCGATTCCGTGAGTCAGCACTTACCTTTAAGGTGGCTGAAACTGCACTTGAAGAAGAGATAAAAAGAATGTGTCGCTATGAGTATCCTCGAATGACAAAGACAATGGGTTAGTTGAACTGCTTACAGCTTAAGTTTACATCGGAATCTAGTTTGTATCGTCATTTCAGAAAAACTGAATTTCATACTTGCTTTCAGGTATGTAATCCATACAATCTGGTTGTTATGACAGGCCAGTTCACATTGACAGTAGAGCCTGGGGAATTTACAGACTCTGAGATCATCGTCATGTTGGGAGAAAATGGCACAGGGAAGACAACATTTATCAAGATGCTGGCTGGCAAATTGGAGCCAGATTCTGGCGGTAAGACTGGTTTTATTGCTTTGTCTAAAATTGTAGGTTTCAAGCCCAAAAAGCTGTATGAACACCAGATGCTTAAGCCTAAAGAACAGACACCAAGCAAATTGCAAAAAATTGTTAACCTGTAAAATAAGTGTAGTAAGTCATCCTACCAAGTATTGATTCTCTGTATAATCTGCAAAGAAATTTTGAATAAGCAAAAGTATTTTTACAGGGCCAACACCAATACTGCATGTAAGCTACAAGCCACAGAAAATCAGTCCAAAGCACCAAGGTACAGTGCGTCAACTGCTCCATGACCGCATTCGTGATGCCTACATCCACCCACAGTTTATCTCTGATGTCGTCAAGCCTCTGCAGATAGAGCATATCTTTGACCAAGAGGTATGCATCGCATAGAATGTGTGACTGTCGACTGTCAAGTGCAGATTTTAAGAAAAGGTTGTTATCCTATGATGAGAAATGTCATGCACCACTCTGAAATGTTGGGTGATGAGAAACAGACACACCATATCAGTCTCTGAGGATTTCTGACTTCTCAAATATGGAAGAATATGTACTCTAATAACCAAAAATGTGCAAGAGTAGAATTCAGGTTTCTTAATTTTTACAGGTTCAGAATTTGTCTGGTGGTGAACTGCAACGTGTGGCTTTGACCCTTTGTCTTGGCAAACCAGCTGATGTTTATCTGATAGACGAGCCATCAGCTTATTTGGATTCTGAGCAGCGTCTCCATGCTGCAAAGGTCATAAAGAGGTAAGTCTGGATATAAATAGTTCGGTGACGTGTAGTTTTTCCAGAGTACAGAATAGTAAACGCTGTTGTCCTATGATGAGAAATGTCATGCACCACTCTGATTTCTGACGAGAGACAGACAATACCACACAAACTGAGGACAGCAGTTTACCAGTATTCACCAAGGGTCAGAGATCCATGGTTAGACAATATTATATGCATCATAGTATGTGATGTTTGGTAATTTTAAGGCTAGGCACCTGCCAAAAAAAAAAACTTTTACGTTTCACGCGATAGCGCGGATTTTTTTGTATCAGCTATTTAGCCCTTGACTGAAGGTTCAAAAAATAGTTTTACTGCACTTGTCACACCATCGGTTGCCATGGAAACAAACCAAAATGGCGCCCAAACAAACATTTTGAAAAATACAAAACTTCGTCAATTTTGTGAGTAGACTCGAACTTTTTATTGAAATAGTTACTTAAAAGACAGATCTACATTTCTATGAAAAGAGATTTTGCAAAATCGGCTTAGGTTTTTTTTATGAATTTTTTTTGTAAAACACTATGTTAAATTTCAAGAAATTTTGATTAAAAACAGTATAACTACCAAACTACTAAATATTTCTTTAAAAAAATGGTTCATAGAAATGTTTATACAGGGCTTCTGCTAAGGCTAAATTCTTTGGGGTCCCAGGGACCCCTTCTTCAGATTTTTAAGGGGTCCCTGTTCTTCGCCCAACTTTGAAGGGGACCCCATTGACGAAAATTGAAGGGGTCCTCCGAACTTTTAATGCGTACTGTACGCAATTTTTTGCGTAAGCAGAAGCCCTGTTTATATATGTATGAAGAATTACTCAACCAAATTGCACGACTATATCTCTTGTCGATAAAAAGTTTTGTCCTTTTGAAGTAAACAGTCTGTACCCAAAACAAGAAACTGAGAAAACGAGGAAAGAAAAACTGAAAGTTTAGTAACTACTAAACTACTAAATATTTTTTAAAAGCGCCTCATTTAAATGTTGAATGTATATAAAGAAACTCTCAACCGAATTTCATGACTATATCACATGTCAATATTAATTTACAAGCTTTTGAACTAACCAAGCTTACCAAAACAAGAAACTGAAAAGGCAAGGGAAAACAAACTAAAAGCTTAGTAACTATTAACCAATAATTAGTTTTTTTAAAAGCTCTCATGGATATGTTTAGATATGTATAAAGAAACCTTCAACCAAATTTTAAGCCTGTAGCACATGTTAATATAAAGTTATAGGTTTATAAGTAAACAAACTGTAACATAAACAAGGAACGGAAAAAGCAAGAACAGAAAGTTCAAGCTTAGTAACTTGTTTTATCTAAGCCTTTCATGTAATTTACCTGTTGAATAAAAACTATAACCATCTTTCAATGTGTTACTACACAACTTTAACATTACTAATAAAATTAATTATTTTGTTCACTTTTAGTAAAGTCAACATGGTTGTGTTGTGTACCCAAATGTTGACCAGGCTTCAGAGAAGTACACAGTAATAAAAACAATGGTGTTTGCAAACATTGAGCAACACAGTTATAGGTTTAGATAGTTATATAGAAGTTCAGTGTCCACTAGCTTCATGGTTTTATGCCATTTATAGTCCTTTGCTATCTAACATTTAGTGATGCTGTCTCGCATATTGCTTTAAATTTTTGTGAGCATCTACTGAAGTAGCAGCATTAGTAGGAAACACTCTGATCTTTCTTAGCCTTCAGTTGCAGAGTGATGGGATGAACATCAACATATAATTCTTTCATTAAAGAAATTATTTCAAAAGCTTATAGTGGAGTATAACCAATTCTTGCGTCCTTATGCTCCACTGGGGGCGAATAGGAATAAGAATAAACTATTCATGAAATCTAGAGATACATCATTGTGCACCAGAATTTGGGCAGCTGCTCATGTTCTGTTCCTCTGTATGCTAGATTATTTTATGAATTTACATCTGTAGTCACATGGATTAAAGATGTTTGATTTTTGTGGCTAGGTGGTTCTTTTTCTGTCAAAAATTTATGGGAAAAGCACCAGCTGTCTGGCCTTTTAGGGGGCTGACAATGATGTGCTCTCTAGACACTGAATGACTACAAACTTGACTAGATAGCAGTTTTCTTTCTGATTGTTAGGAGTGCTATACATAAATGTCTTCACAAATTCTGTTTGTTACATTTGGTT
Organism: Pomacea canaliculata; assembly: GCF_003073045.1. NCBI lineage: Eukaryota > Metazoa > Mollusca > Gastropoda > Architaenioglossa > Ampullariidae > Pomacea > Pomacea canaliculata. Next base: position 34,184,139 of record NC_037592.1, on the reverse strand, counting down.
TGAGTAAGACCATCCAACCCCCACCCAACCTTTGTTTTCTATGCAAATGATGTAAGCTCTGTTTCCCTACATTCCTGACAAAGTACATAAATAACTAGCATTGCAAGTTGACTCAAATGTGTAAATGTTCACATCTAGTTCTGATTACTACCGAGATTTGCAGCAGAAATGAAAACTTCGCTTTATTTTCAGCTCGCTTACCACATGACTGGTGCTGATTTCGACAGCCGAATTCCGTTCACTAAGTTACATTTTTTTAGCTGCTACGACGGTCTAAGAATGTCCACGTGGTTTTTATTCTTTCGCACGTGGTATTGTGAGAAGAAATGAGCGTCTGACAGCACAATGAACATTAATATAAAGCGTTAATGTCTTAGAACGAAAATATCCAGAAAAAGCTTTGAATTAGTGTCGACATTGTTTACATCCGGAGGCCATGACAGTTGCTTGTGGGATACCGAGCACAGCCGAAGTGTGTTCGTGTGACCTATGACCACGTGAAGGTCGGCGTTAGTGAATTCTGATTGGCTATATGCTAAGTATGTTACACATGCGTCCATATAAGGAAGTTTCCGACTCTTTGTGTGGGCTACAAAAGAGCTTGTATCATAGCGTGGGGCCTTCTATGGGTTTTGACACAGCCTTTGTTTGAAAGTACACGCAGTGACCTTTCGTTCGGTATGCGATGTGACGATGTTTCGCACGTGGGCGAGTGTGTTGCTATGTCCCAAACATTCTCTATTCTCGCTAATTCTGCGCTCGGGAAAAGTAAATAGGATAGAAGTAGATGTTTTCATTGACAAAATAGACATATTTCTAGATTGTTCTATGAAAAATCACTTGGTGAGTGAATAGAACAGACTTTGAACTTTCACAACATGAAGTAATCTCAAAATGGCTAAATCTTAAAATTTTCGACAATTTTAACCCAGGTGCTGGGCCTTAAGTAATTTAGCAGATGAAAACAAAAGATAAGCAAAGATTTAAAAATTACTGGAGAATGTTAAGTATATAACATTTCCTCTACCCCCGTTCAAAACTTGAGTAAATAAAATCACTGAAATTAAAAACTACAAATTTAAGGGCTCTGTTGTATTTTTTTTAATCTTGCTGTGTAGGACTGGGTGAGTGGGGAAAAGGTCTGTTTAGTGTAGTGTTTAGTATGATAAAAATGCTTGTTTATCTACTTTTGTAACATTTTTGGATAATTGCAGGTTTGTGCTTCATGCCAAGAAAACTGCATTTGTGGTTGAGCACGATTTCATCATGGCTACCTACCTTGCTGACAGAGTGGTGGTTTTTGAGGGTTCGCCATCTATTGACACAAAAGCAAATTCGTAAGTTCTGCCATATTGGTTAAGGCTCGTTCCTTGTTTGGAGTTTTGCATGCAAAATAGCAATGGCCTGTGATTAGAAACAGTTGTCAGGAAAAAAAAAATGTTGAGACAATTTTCCCGAACATGAGGCTTATCAGTTATATCTCACAGAGATAAGCTTGTACTTATGTCAGAAATATGAGGTCTCAGTGTCTTTTGTTTGGCAGGCCACGTTCATTGCTGAATGGCATGAACCAGTTCTTAGAGTCTCTGGACATTACCTTCCGACGTGACCCAAACAATTTCCGCCCACGCATCAACAAACTCAATTCTGTGAAGGTAAGTTCACTTGCTGTTGCCTATAACCTAATAGTGTAAAAACAAACTTTGAGGTGTTAAGCAATAAAATATCCATAGTCATGCCCTATGAATGCTGACAGACAAATTTTTCACCTTTGCCCATGGTGCAATTGACCCCAACTGCAGCTGAGAAAATGGGTCTTAAAAAAGTTGATACCCGTGCATTTTTAGTGAAGGCGGTTTTATCAGTTTTTACTAATAAATTTGTTCTTTATGTACACAGGATGTTGAGCAGAAACGAGGTGGGAACTTTTTCTTTTTAGAAGACTGAGGTTGTCCCAGATGTGGTTTGGAATGCATTGCTTGTGCTTGCCAAGGCTCAGCTAGTCTGGGAGATGAGGTGCAGAGAAAACAGTCCCCAGGCTTCAAGAAGATGTCTGCAGACTGGGCCGGGCCAGCCCCCACATGTTGAAAACAAGCATAGTGACCTCAATCAAGTCTCTTCTGTCAGCATAAGTGGTTACAACTCTAGGACTTGCTGCTTCTTACTAACTGGTTACTTCTTACTAACTGGTTACTCACTAAAATGTCTCTCACATAAGCAGTACCCTGATACCATTTGTTGGGTGTCAAAGAATGTAGACACATTGTGCATCATCTTGGAAAATCTTTTTGAGGTCTATTGTGAATGTCTGTCAACCTTGTGGACAAGTGTGCATTCCTTACCACATTTCCAGTTATGAAGCAGTTAAAAAAAATTAATTTAATCAAGGTTCATTTAGAAACATGGCAATTTCCTTTTTGAATGTTTGCTTGATTTTTGGGTAAGGTGCATGCACTGGTCTTCACACTTGCATAGTAATTTATAATGCTTCACAAATTCAGGGTACTGCTAAGATATTTTAGGCAACTATTAACAAATAATACAACCCAAAGTAACCAGTTAGAAAAAAGTAACCTTATATATGCCTGTTTTGCATTTATCGGGGGCCGGCCTTTAAGAACTCCATAAAAATCCCTGTCAGGTGTCTTGATGGATGCTTGTGGCATGCACTATCGGCTGTGGTGTAGGATTCAGACTATTTGATGTTAACTGGCTGAATTTTCATTAGGAGGAATGGAGTAGATTCTGTGGAGGGAGGCGAGAGTTCTTGTCACTAGATAAAATAAGTTGGTAGCAGTCACCTCAGGTTGCTATAATCTTTAAATTATTCATCCGATACAACAGCCATGTTTCTAATGAGAACATGAAATAAAGATTTTTATTGCATTTGAAATTTTATTTTCTTATATTTAAGCATATATTTAAGCGTTAACTACGATACAAAGGGAAAAAAATGGTCTTGCAATATCCAAACACAAATTGATAACATCAAAAATTGAGACCTCAGCATCATTGATATGTCAGCACCTGGTTTATAACCATTGCACATAATAATCCAACATGAACCACTGAACACTCATTCTAGGGCAGTGTTTTCAAATTTCCTTCCCTTTCCAAACTGAATTTAGCTGTAAATATGATACAAGAGTTGTAAAGTGTTACATAAGACCAGTATGTATAAAATTCAGTAATGACAATGAGACTGAACCTTTGTATCTTTGAAACAATAAAGCATGTTCAAAACGAAAGACTTCATGTGGACCCTACAGGATTGCTGAGATTCTTCACAAAATGTAAAAATACTGCAAGCTAATTGTACCAAGCTGCTTTAAAAAAAACATCTAGAGCAACAGACATGAAGTAAGAATGATAAAAAGGGTTTGTAACAACATACACCATTTACGACCCAACTCGGGGTACCAGAATTCAGGGTTAATGGATATCACAGAAATGTAATGGTGAAATAACATTGGACGATGAATTATGCATCTGCTTGAGGCAGATTGGCAGTGATGATAAGCTTGCAATAATGTGGTTGGTAATTTTTTTCCTTAAATGATAACTCTAAAGACCTACTTGCACTAAGATGCAAATTGTTATAAACAAAAACAACCATGTGTAAATTTTTGCATGTGAATTGCATTTGCAAAAATTTATATACATTCAGGTAGTGTGCATGTCATGTACCATCTCAAGTGTGGATAGCGTTCAACATCCACTAAAGGGTTTTGAACAAGATTTAGTAAAAACACAGCATCTTATGAAAAAATACAAAGAAAGAATTAAAATGAGTTGCTCAGCAACCATACTGCCTCTAATAATGCAGTTAATAACAATTACAATCTTTAGTGTCATTGTGTGTGATCATTTTCTCTGGAGGAATGAAGAAGCACGCTGTTGTACCTAGACTGTACCTGCAGAGACTGGCAGTGTTCTAGCAAACTGGATAATCCTCTAAAGTGTGATGGGTTCTCAGCCACTGGACATGCCTCTGAGCCCTGGGCAAGGGGTAAGCCATGCGCTGCAAGACCACATAAGGTAACAAGACTGAATAAACAAAAGGGACAACACATACAAAATGATACGGCTAGCTTGCAGCAAGCACTGTTAGCATCAGCTTTAAAAGCAATTATGCATTAGCATGTAAGCCTTTTGAATGTCTGCAGTCACAAGCTGGTATCTACACTACGTCTTACCCCAACCTTTTGAAAACTTTACAGTTTCATGCAGGAAATTTAAAATGGATTAAAAATAGCATAACTACTGAGCAAAAGATTGCTACCCATGAGCTTGTTAAGTACATGATTAAAAGTTTTAAAAACATTTAGAAATGGAAAACTTGCTCTTAAACTTTGCTGAGCAGAAAGAGGTAGAGGGCTTGTGGCCCCGCAGAACAAGGCACAAATGAAATTATACTGATGATGGTCTTTAAGATAAACAAGAAGGCCACAAAGATCAATGGAAAAAATACAGAAGGGGGAGGATGGAAACACTTGAATGAACAAAGCACAAGCTCAGGTGCAACTTAGTGCGACACCAAGCAGTTCCAATCATCTGAGGTGTATCTTATTGACAAAATAGGCTATCTCGCTCATTAAAATGAGAAATATGAGGGAAAAAAGGACATTTTGAAAAAAAAATTATTGCTGGTGTTCAGAGTAGTGCACAGTTCTACAAATGAGCTTGTGTTACAGTATGTTGCACAGGAGTAGTGAAGATTGATTTTTGCGGTAATTCCCTGTTATGATGCAATCCTACCAGACTGCAAGTATCAGTTCCATCAATACACTGTTCTGCCCCTCACATTACACTTAAAACATTTAGGAATTGCAATTTCTTTTCTGGGTTCTACCTTTTGGAATTTGTTGTCCTTTGTTTTTATTAAATTTTAATATTTAAAACTAAAGCATACAAGCAGATTCTTTACTCTCCATTCACTTTTATCTTCCTGCACCCCACCCCTCTTTGACACATGGTTTGTCTTAATGTGTTGTTCCTCCTTTTTCATTTACTTTTTGACTTTATATTTATCTTCTTTTGTCATTGTACTGTGCTTGAAGTTTCTATTGAGAGTGACAGAGGTGTTTAAATCTGTACCAGGACTATGAAAATAAGAAACAACCCTACTGCTCTTTTCTTGTATTCTGTTACGTTTTGCAAAGAACGTCTATTAGTACATATAGGGTTTAGAATGTTTACTGTTTCATACTCTTACATTCATTTAACTTGTATAACTGACTAAAACAAGGCATTCAGAAACTGTTGTGGGTCTGGATTGTAAATAATATACCAAAAAAGAGAAAAATTAAAAATCAAAAGTACTATTCAGGATGAAGGCCAAAGACTAACCCACAGCAAGATGCAGGTGAAGCAGGACGATGGAAAGCAAGAGGCTTTACTGATCATCAAACGAAGTGGGAGTGAAGCATGGCCGTGCACCTGTAGCCACTCTGCAGGGTTCTGGCCCTGCTCCCTTCTTCTTGCTCCATTACTAGCTCAGGCACAAAACCAACAGTGCTTCCCATCTCTGATAAAGTGTTACACTGACCTGATTGGCAGAAGCGACTTGCCTTAGAAAATACTTGGAATCTTCAAGCAAACATACTTTTTCATCCTAGAGTTTTTAATAGTTTTTATTGTTAATATTGTCGCAACTAAAATAGCCACTCAAAGATCAGAATATCATAAATGATTGGAAAAGGCTCAACAATCGTATTTCAGATTCTGATCTTAAAGGCTAAACCTTAAACTAGTTGGCCTGAATGGAATACAAAAAGGAGGAGGAACGGTATGAAAAAGCACCCAAAGATACCTGTATTAGCATCTTGTTATCTTGGTGCATCTGGTGTCGCACATAAGCATCTGTGCTTGACCAGCATTAGACAGCTTGCTAGTTAGCCCCAAAAACATAAGCAGAAGAGAAAACAAGGGACAAGTCCGCAGACCTCGCATTTCTTATTCTATGCTGAAAATTTAGTACTTTGTCTACCTTCAAGAAAACTTAAGCTAACACCTAAACACTTTTGCTGACTCACAGTATTGCACCTTTAGACAGCATATTTCCTAAATACATTTTTGGTATTTAAAATATGTGCTTTTACATATGCATATTATTAAATAAATAAATATTGTGTTCACAATGAAAATCAAACATTTTTCAAATGGAAAATTTGAATATGAACTTTCTAATCTTGCAAGCAAGCCAATGAAAGTAAATGACCTATTTAGAACGAGAATGAATAAGCTGAATAGTATTCTAAAGCATTCACATATTACAAGTTTATGAATGTCATTTAAAACCAAGTTTGCCGTCTTGACACCACACACATCCTATTACAAAAAAGGGCATATAACAAATGAACTCTACCCATCAGCAAGTCTAAGATTTCAAAAGTGAAAACTTAGTATTTACAGCAGTCAACATACACTTCTTTATCTTAACAACTGTAGTGAAGCCATTATAGCTCAGATGATTGAACAACCACAACACTAAAACATCCATTGTCCATTTGAAGGCTTGCCCAAATTATGCCTGAATGCTTATAAACAATAGTGATAGCAATATTACATGAAGGTAAATGAAAGATCAAAACAAATGTCTTGACTTTTTTCAAAGCAGGGTGAGAACAAATGTGGAAGTGTGCCTGGATCTCAAAGTCCTAGAATGCACTTGCCCTTGAATACTAACAAAAATGTTGATAGGACTGATCTGCTGGCTTTCAACACAATGAACATTTTATCACAGTGACCTCACAATTGTTAAGGGAAAGAAAGACAGAAAAAATTGTTCTCCAAAGAGAGAATATAAAAAAAAAAACCCAGACAAACACAAAAACCCTCCAGATGCAAAGACATCCAGAAGGATGAGGTTGGGAAGTTGTATAAAAAGAATAAAGCGAATTTCTTATACAAATCTTGCTCCTCCCAAATATCCCCTTGTACACAACATAAAACAGGATAAAAAGCAACTTAGCATTAAAGTATTTAAGACTGCAAGAAGCCTCCACACCTGACTAGTATAAAGAAGAAATATCACACAAAGAAGGCAAAAGTGCTGCTACCTTGTGAATATTGGCAGTTGTCTCCCTTAGATGGTTCCGCAGATACTCCCAGGATGGCATTGTAAGAACTTAAGACGTTGTTGTTGTCGTAAGTTCCATACTTGCTGGCTGTGCTATTTTCTGAAATAAAATGTTGACTGATACAAATCCACTCCATTTCAAACACTATACAAAATGTAAAAGCGAATTTGTGTGCATGCCTGTGCTATATCCTGACCTGATATGCTAGTCTTCTAGACACATCAGGGCTTCTGCTAAGGCTAAATTCTTTGGGGTTCCAGGCACCCCTTCTTCAGATTTTTAAGGGGCCCCTGTTCTTCGCCCAAATTTGAAGGGGTCCCCTGGGACCCCATTAACGAAAATTGAAGGGGTCATCCGAACTTTTAATGCGTACTGTTCGCAATTTTTTGCGTAAGCAGAAGCCCTGCACATGGTCCATACTTCTATCAGAGAAACAAATTCCTGACTTTTCCAAAATAAACTTCATTCCTCCAGTCTAAATAGTTGTCCATATCCTTCATTGCTAGTTACTACTAATCGTCTGCATTGGATATGCAAATGTAAGTTGGCTAACCTTTCTTATATTTTCATTCCATACTTTTCTTTGAAAGCCAAGCCCGTTTTGGAACCATTCACTCTATGCTTTTACCTTTACAGCGATTCCAGATGGGAAGATAATATGTTACTATTCTGCATTTATAATTTTTTGACATTGTAGGATTGTAGAGATCATCTGCTGTTTTCCATTACTTAAGAATTGGTTTTAATGTCATTAAAACCTCAAACTATACTATTTCTAAGAAATTCTGCATATATTGACATTACCTATTTCTCTCACATATACTGTATGATAAAGTTCCTGTCTTTAATTTAATTGACAAGACTGGACTTACTATCACAAATGTAGCCAAACTTTCCATCCCTCATACATTTTTTTCCTACTATCTGTCAACTCTCTGGGCCCTTCTTTCCCTCTGATCTTGCCTTGATAAGAGTGCATTGAAGGAAACAACCCCCACCCTCTCATACTCAGCGGGCAAACTATGGCTCATAAGGGGCCTTAAGCAAGGTATACAAAGATAGGATGTGGTTCCATTTCTCACAAGGCATGACCTTCACTGCATGGGTTGTAGCCAATTGGAATGCTTGAACAGTGTAAGCTCCCTTTTACCTCTAAATTATAACATGAAAATGACAATTTGGCCTGAGGAGAAAAGTTTCATGTTAGTACCCCTGTGCGAGAATTACCCAAGTTTATTTAGCCACGTCCATCCTGTCCACCTAACACACATCTTTTCCTTCTTTTCTCTTCTGCTTCCTTGAGTAATATAGTTAAGGTAGCTGCAGCAAATTTCGAAAGTCTCTTATCATCAATGTCGTCTGCCATATTATTACCCATAATCTTTTAAACGGATGACATTTGTGAGTGGCCTTGCAATGTGAGAAGAATGGTGCTACAAAACTACATTGCAAGTGAAATTTTGAATGTGCAAACCTTACAAACATCATATTAGCCCTTAACACAGTTATCTATGGAAGTCACTTCTCAATAGTGTGCATAGATCTGAAAAAGGAAGTGTGTGAAACCTGCTTAACAGAAAAGACTGTAAAGTGGCTGGTGCTGGATTGTCTTCTACAACTGGTTGCCTACCAAAGCATCGCTGTCTTTTGAAGCAGCTCCTGTCCTCATCATCCCTTGATCGCTTGGTGCCACTGATTCCTTCCGACAAGAGCAAATCCGTCCCTCCTGACAGACTGCATTATCTAAAGCCTCCTCTCCCATCTCCATTTCTTGGTCTTCTCCTGCTTGCAGGGTCAGTCTGGAACAGTCAGGCTTGTTCTGACTCTCATATATGGGCTCTCCGTTCATGAGGATAAGGGGGTTGTTGCTGTGACAAGGGGCAACAACACCAGTCTGTAGGGCATGGAGAGCTTGCTGTAGGTACATAGCACATTCTTGGTGTTTGTTCATCTCAGCCACTTCTGAGGGTGCATGTCCACTGTGGTTTCTGAGACTGACAAGAAAAATGAAAGAAAACAGAAACCAAGATTAGGTGACTTTTTAATGTTGATAATCTTACTTGCAGAATAAAATAAATACAACTTAAAAAAAAAACAAAGTGATGAAAAAGCACTCAAGGATATGTAGATAATTTTTCCAGCCATGCTGTAAACGAGTGATTTGTAATGTCTTTAGTAGTCAGTAGTGCTTTGAAGATAAAGACAGATATGGTTACACAGCACATATTCATGATAATCATCCCATCAGACTCATTAGACCAGTCAAACTTTTTGCTCTTGTAGATGCTAAATCAGGCAAAAACTAATGCTTCAAGTGGGACTAGAACAAAGGCACAGTGAATGTAAAAACTAAAAACACTACCTGAGAGAGGCCCCATGTGCAACAAGTAATATGACACAATCTAGGCTGCCACTGTGTGCAGCCTTATGCAGAGGAGTGTCCCCTTTAAAATCCTGCAAAAAATTGTAATTATGTATAAGTTCCCAAAGCTTCTTAGACTTATAACATATGGCATTTGAAAACATGAAACATGTTTTGACATGTGATGCTGGAAACTACTAGTACACACTCTGCACAGGTTCATGACTATTAGCAAACTGTGACATAAAGGTAATCGGTAATATTAAAGTGTATATTTGCAAATGCTTGTGTGGAGTTTTAAGATAACTATCATATTAATTGTAACAAAATATTATTACAATAATTTTTGACAAAGTCATGATAGCCTATGTTCTAGTACTTGTTGAATAACAACTTTTGTTTTATACAGGAAACCATTGCTGTTATTCTGCACTTCCTGGATGACAAACACATAATCATGCAAGAACATCTGTTTATGTTATAAATGAACAATTTACATAATCGTTATGAAGGAAGTTTATTATTTGAAATGTGCACTTAAGGAATAGTAGCATCTTAATAAGTATATTACTACTCATGAATAAATTTGCTTCAAGGAAAGTATAAGGAGTAAGTAAATGAAAGAAAAGCATTAGTAATGTATGTGTAAAAATACAATTACATGACAAAAATAAATAAAATAATCAGAAACTCAAGACATGCAAATTAAACAATGTTACCTGCTGGATACAACTGATGCCACACTGAAGCAACCAGCGCAAACAGCGTGCATGACCAGCCTGCGCAGCGACATGGATGGATGTCACACCTGAGCGACTGCTGATTGTATCCAGGTTCATTGGTTGACACCCCAGAGCCCGCAGACAGCCCAACTACATATCCCAAACACACAGACAGACAAAGAGCAGTGAGAAAGAGTAGGTTAGGAACAGCATGTATCCCAACATACCTGTCGGCCTATAGCAGCTCCACAAAGTAACAGCCACTTCAGGCAGAATGATGTGCCACTGGTGGCTGCAATATGAGCAGGGCTTTGGTTCAGACGAAGGTTGGTGATGTCACAGCTGAACCCATGCTTGGACAACAGCATGAGACACTTCAACTTGGGAATTAAAAATACACACAAACACCAAAACTGAAAGGCCACTTTTCTGGTGGACAGCTTGCAAGACAGAGGTATGCAGGTAAATGCTTTAAAACTACAAAACTGATTTAAATATAAAGAGCATTACTGATAGTGGTCATGGAAAATGTGATAAAATGATAAGATTTGCTGAGTTACTGCAGGCATCATAAAAACCAGGTGGTTTGTAACACCAACAGCTATGTATACATAATAATCTAAAGCATGTACAGTGTGTGCTTTGCACACAGTCCAAAAATGAAAACGTGAGCCATGGCACTAATATAGGACTCTATTAATTCACAATAATTTATAATAAGATTTGCTTTCTGCAAATCTCTTCTTGCAATGTTTGAAGCAATCTGTAAACAATCATGTGCCCACCAAAACTATTACTTTCCAAAACAGAGTGTTGACATTGTCTAAAGGACAATGCGAAATGTAATTACTAAAATTTGATGATAAAGATATGCTGTAGTAGGCAACATTCAACAGGCAGAGAAGTATGCATGTTAGGGTATTTTTAACTGTTAGTGTTATTATTGTGTTGTTCAGTGGAAGCATTCTTGGTGTAACAGATTCACCAAGAGTTTTCAATTTTAGCAATTTTTTTTGTCACCAGGATTAACTTGCAACACTATTCTGATATCAAGTATAGTCTACGTTACACTAAATGTGTACTTACACTGCCAGAAAAAGCAGCCCAGTGCATCGGCGTCCAGCCTCGCAACCCGTCTTCTTCATACACAAAGTGTTGTTTTGATTCGAGAAGTCTTTTCAACTGTTCCTCGTCGCCATTTCGACATGCAAAGTGGAGAGGATACTGATTACGTAGTATCTGTTCTGTCATGTCATCAATGAAGTTCGGCATTGTCGCTCTGAACATGCTTGCACTATCGTCAGAAGTCTCAGTATGGTTCATATTGTTGATCTTTTCAAATTTTGCACTGGCGCCGGCTGCTGACCTCCATTCTACATCCGGGACTTGTGATTATGCAGCAAGGGAAGTAATGAAACAACGGCAAGGGAGATCAACCCGTAACAAAGAAAGAAAAAGAAAAAAAAAAAAAAAAACCAACAGCACAAAAACAGACAAAAACGGAACAACCTTTTATAACTCGTTTGGCAGAAAAATGGTTACCAGATAATAATACATTTTCAAACAAAAATATTGTAGGTACCGCATTTATCTCGTTGTCTAGTTCTGAGCTATGCAAACTTCTATATAGGTACAGAGCACAAAACTTCATGATAGATTGTAGGCATCTGTTAAGAACTCTCTCCCACCCCCTTAAATTTTAAGCTACAGCTATCATATCGCAGCTACATCAGCATCAGCTCGCCTTTCATTTGTGTTTTGGACACTGTAAGCCACTTACTGTTTACTTGCCCTACCTCCACCAACAAGATTTCCTTTGACAAGGAAACGCATAAAGGCAGTAAACAAGGCGACAGTGTGAAATTATTAATCAAACGGTGATAGGCAAAAGCCAAAACCAAAAGCACGGATGCAAATCAATTTACGGTAATCAGATTTTTAAATACAAGTGGGACATTTATTGACTTTTTAGATGAAAGCGGGACATTTGGCATCCCGCCGGGACCTTTTTATAAGCAGGGGGGACACACGGTCACAGGCGGGACTGTCCTACCTAACTGGACGTGGGTCATCTTTACGACTTTAGTACTTTTTCATTAAAAGGGGACTAACCATGTATTGTTTGTCCCTTACCGAGCGAAGATAAAACGACAAAAGCTAGTGATGATCGAGACTTCATTTTCCTATTGGCCAAACTGCAAGCACCACAGTCACAATCGTACCAAAAAACCCAAACACGAATAACATTTATTATAAATATACATTTATTACAGCGAGTGATTATCATCTTCAGATTAGTATTATGGAAATAAAGTATTTTAACCGAATCATGTAATGTGATTAGCTGGTCTCCATCGTTATCAAATTTTACAGGAAATTTAAGAGAAAGTATCATTGATTACACATGGTAGCTGCTTCTTTGAATGGAATGTTTATTTTAAAAGTCTTGTTTAGTTGCGATTGTCAACGCCTCACCAGAAGCGCCCTGCGGGTATTCTACGCTCCCAGGCAACAGGTCGTTTGCAAAATAATTAGAAAAATGCTTATATAATACGTTTATATAGTATGGACAAGACTGGCCAAGAACGGTGTGTCATTTACAAACACTTGGGTTACATTTTTATGTATCATTGCATTGGTTAGTCGCACGAATTCACGCCCATGCACTCAGGCACAACATACAACTCACATAATTACCCTCACACACGCAGAACCACCGATAGTACGAAGACGGATAAGCAAAGAAACAAAAAGAAAACAAAAAACCGCGATGTCACAGCAACGAGCGCGCACATGCAGGGTCTTCATCCACGCTCGTGTGAAGTGACCGTCCTTTGGGCATCTCGGGGTAAAGGGATGCGTGCACAGCACGCGCATAGGAGTTACACTAAACACGGAGGTGATTTATACAGAAACGTCCTGCGAGGGTTGTGAAAACACACGTACATCGCATCGTACACACATACAACACGCACTGTCCTTCTGGCCTTGACCTATGCTTTTCATGCAGTATCATGTGTTCCTGGCATTGCACTTCAGTTCATTGTAAAAGTCTGTAGGAACACGTGCACAAGACGAGCATCACAGTTCCACATCTCTTCGAGAAAGAAAAGATCAGCACACGGAGTTTCCTAAGTCACACAAGTCGATCACATTTTTGTTTTCACATAAGAAGACCTAGGGGGAGAAAATAAAAGCCCATGAATTCACATAGAAGACGATGATGACTAATGATAAAAGTGGATGATGAGAACTTTCGGAAATGTGTGTGTGTGTGTGAGAGAGAGAGTGTGTGTGAAAGAGAGAGAGTTGATGGTGGGTATGAATATGAAACTGAAATGAAGATAATAACTAATGATGAAGGTGGAGGAAGATAAAGGACAGAGAAGGGCGGAAGATGTGACAGAATAATGTTATTTAAAAAGAAAAACCTTAGAAAATATAGGTGAGGTAGAGGATGCAGACGTTGGGTCTGCCGATTGCTTCAACTGACTACACGTGACATGCCACAGCGACAGTTCCCCCGAGAACAGCAAGGAGCACATGCCACGGGCAATGCTTACCTGCGAAGCAGCCGACCATGAAGTTGGAGAAGTTGCCTGCCACCAGGAGCGGGATGGCCATGGGGGCGAGCCACGCCCGCCGGTGCGGCACCAGTGTCATTATGATCCCCATGGTGATGAACAAGGAGAGAACTCCAGAGAAGCCGCACAATGCAAACGTGGCGATGGCCTCTGACCTCCTCTGCAAGGCAGCGAAAACGAGGTGACACAGAAATAAGGAGATAGTATAAAATCAGTTTGTAAAACCAATGACAGGCATGTCTACTAAATTATAACATTATTATAAAATAATTTCGTAAAACCGATGACTAGCATGTCTACTATTTAAACTATAATCTAGGCTCGTCTGTGACTAGAAATTTCCACCACAATTATCGCGAGCACAATAAACAAGCAAGCAGTAAAAGAATTGAGAAACAAAACGAAAGTCGCTGTTTGCTTACCGAGATGAAGCCTTCCGTTAGAGTCATGTTCCAACTGTCTAACACGATGTCGTCGCCCACGTAGGTGAAGGTGTGGTTGCGGAGGCCGCCAGGTATTTCTCCATCATGTTGCGGTTTTGGATATACAGCGGCATCTTGAGCATGGACACGAAGCTGGAGCTGGCCAGCCTCAGCCCCATCAGCATCGCCACCTGGCGGCAGTCCGCCAGCTCCACGCCCATGAACAGCGCGAAAGGGTACAACAGGTACCCGAGGATCTTCTGTCAGGGTGGAAATAAATAAGATTGATAGAGTTTGCGTGAGCGAGTGCATTACCTAATCCAGATCGTCGCATGAGAGAGAGAGGAAGGGAGAGAGAGAAAGAGCATACCAATAGGAGTTTGCTCCCTTTAGAGAGAATCACAGACGACGACGACGACAACAACAACAACAACAACAACAACAACAACAACAACAACAACAACAACAACAACAACAACAACAACAACAAGTGCCTTGCCTCCATGCTCAGCTGCGACACGCCGACTCGATCCCCGAACCACTCTATCGTCTTGTTGAACCAGCTGATGAGGGCCAAGAAGGCAAAGGCTGTGACGATGACGTTGGCGACAAGGGAGGTAACGCTCGTAGCGCCGGCGGAAGCTGCTTCTAAGATGTTGGAGTGTTTCCTGGGACACCCGAAACAGAACAACCGTTGCTTTAAATGTCCACTGGAATTGCACGTTATGTAGCAATAAAACTCTTCTGGTTGTTTTTTATTTTAAAGTTTGTCCCCCTTGTTAACTAACAGATGCCACAACTAATGGTTTCCTGCCACGGTACAGTTGCATAATTTAAACATGAGCAGTCTTTTTCAAAATATAATTGATTTTAAGAGGATGGCCTGCAAGTGTTTTGCTTGACATGCTTCTGGGAGTTTTAATGCTCAGTAAGCAAAAAGACCTTTTGGCTTTTGAAGGAAAATGCTAACGTTTATGTGAACTGTATCAGAAAGAGAGAGAGAGAGAGCAAAACAACCAAAACAGACTTTGTTCTCTTTGCACGAACTCACATGTCATCCGGAAGAAGGTTTTTATCCATGTTTATCTTCTTTGGCTTTTTAGTCTCCGGAACCATCAACTTGCAGATGGTGAAAGTGGCGGGAGCGCTGATGACCATGGCAGGCAGCAAGAACTCGACGGAGATCTGTAGACAAGTGTATATATATATGTATAAGACAGAAAGGGAGATGAGTACGAAAGTAATTTCGACTAAATATAGATTGAAAGGACTAGTGGAGTCGGATTAACTCCCTTCTGCTGTCGAGATACACGATTACAAACATCATCGAGCATAGGTCAAGGTCAACAACACTGACGTCAGGATTGTACACGGATACCTTTACATTGTGAAGGACTCATGCAAAGGGAGAGCAAGTAACATGTGGTGATTAGGAATATTGTCATCTCTTTCTGTGACTGGTGATGTTTGTAGGCGTGTACCACGAGAATGCAAGCTTTGAGGGATGGGGAAGGATATTCGCCCAGGAAGTAGTTTCTTGTATTGAGTCATTAAAAACAAAATTTGCACCCCACTAGTTCTTTAGCAAATTTTCATTGCCTTCATTTTGTGTGAACCTTTTTAGGTGCCCACAATAGATTTCAAACGATCGCACAGCCACCTTGACATCTCAGCTACTAGGTTGTGAGTGCGAGGTCGCGTACCCCGATTTGTGTGAGGATGGCCAGGTAGGCACCACCAATAGAAGCCAAGCAGGATGTTGTGATGGTAAAGAATTCCGACTTGGTTATATTCTTTAGGTATGGCCGCAGAGACAGCAGTGCTGAAGCCTGTGGACACATTACTTTTATTTACAATCATATCAGAGATAATGTATGAAAGTTATTTTTACCTTGTTATGTAATGTTACTGTACGTCAGTAAAATACATATACAAAAAACGTAAAGACCTCTTTCTCACACACCCACAGACAGACAGATTGGTTTTATGACAGAAGGATCAACTGTGTAAGTTAAAAGAATAAATCGAAATATTCCGCAAAAAAATGAAGTAGCTGTCTTCGAGATAAAAAAAAAAAAAAAAAAAAAAAAAAAAACACAGACAGAAAATTGTTCAAGAGATAAATTTGTTGAAAAGAGAGACTGAAAAAAACCTGAACTGAATATGTACACTATGCTGGATGGCATCTTCTGCGGATGGATGTACTTTTAAGCGACTATAGTACCTTATGTGTATGTGTTGTGTTCCCTGTATTGTTAAATATTGTATTTGATGAGTGTTTCACATGATTTATAATAGAACTTATTGCTTAATAGAACAAACATTGAATTAAAAAATTCTTGAAAACTACCGTCTTCTTAACAACAACTACTTAATGTTGGACGCTTTACTAACTCCTTCCATGAAGATGGAGGCAGCGACACCTGTGGACTCGACAACGCTCGTGGCGAGAACAAAGCGCATGGCAGTGCCGATAACTCCCACCAGGAACTGCATGGCGCCCACGTAGTACAACATCGACAGCGCAGCATTGGTCAGAAATACCGCCGGAAGTGCCTGCAAAACAAACATGAAGACGGGGCTCGTGTTTTCAATCGAAGCATTGCTGAAATAGTTGATGCTCCTAAGACCATGTAGTGATCTCTGTGTTTTTCTAATAGTCACATGACTGATGCTCACTGAAAATATGCAATAATATATTAATATAATAATCTGTAGAAATCATCTCCATATTTTTATTAGCTAATACGAAAAAAATGCCTTGTAGGAATCTCTGTATATCTAATACTCACTCCAAAAACCATATAATGATCTTTGTATGTTTCGCCAAATAGCAGTTTGGAGGCTGGCTCAGAGTTGGCGAAGAACTCGTCCAGTCGCTTTTGCACCCACAGGATGGCTTGTCTGCCCCCGTCCCATCGAATGATGATGACGGCGATGATAAACTGCATGCCCAGGCTCCAGTAGATGGTGTGCCAGTTGACCTGAGAGAAAAGAAACGTTTACATTCGTACCGACTAGATGAACCGTCTGAAGCCTACATTAAAGCTTAATGTACTTAAAGTCAGTACCTCAACGATCAGCTTCAGAAGGTGGAGAGGGAGAGAGAGAGATTTTATTGTCATGTCAAGATTATAGCACCAGAGAACACTAATGATATGCATAGCTGGATATATATATATATATGGACTAATTCAAAAAATAAAAGCACCGATTGGGTAAGAGAGTGGTTATCTCCTGAATACATTATTGTAAATGAGTGATTTTTTAGAGCAAGAGCCAGTTTTTTTTTCTTCTTTTGTGAGGGCAGTGCCCATTTCCTTTTCCTTGCCTCCTCACCTTCCCCATCCCTGTTCGAAGTCAGGTGCTCATTCTCAACAAATGGGTCAATTGGGAAAAGTTTGCTGGACTACACGACTATCGAACCTTGCACGACTTCGAGTGTCAATTTGCTGTCCGCTTCCTCAAAAGAATGGAATGGAGACAGATAGAGACAGACAAACAGAGACAGATAGAGACAGACAAGGAAGGAAAGAAAGGGTGAAACACTGATTGATTGACTAGTCAAGAAGAAGACAGCGCGCCGACGAGTGCATAGGACATACTCCGGTGCTGGTGGACGCCGTGGACATTAGCGCCATCTGTAGAACATAACCTGTGGAGAAGCAGAACAAACCTTAGAAGGAGCGGTGGAGAAGAGGAAGGCTATAAACATCAGGATGAAGAGTCCAGGCAGCGATGACAGCTTGATCGGGTCCTTGATTGCCACGTCCACGATGACATACCCCATAAAGGCCCCCATCCCGCCGTACAGCAGCCTGCAAAAGAGATCGTCGTCATCATTTTCATCATCATCATTAACATCAGCATCATTTTGCCCCGCGATTGACCATATTAGAGAATATTAGGACAATGCTCGCCATCGGTCTGTCACTCTTCGTCATTCTCTAGGATGTACTGAATGACAGCCCTCTCTTGGATTTTACCTCGTCATCTGCAGCTTTTTCTGCTAATTCCCTGTACTGTTCACTAAAGGATCGTCTTTACAAGTGCTGTTGATCTCGACATCACGTTGTACAAATGTTTGTATATATATATAAACTTAGACAGATGCAGGTCTCCCGTCTCCGAACTTTATTGGTTACCTGCCTAGTTTACAGAAGCACCTAGAAACAGATAATTTTTGAAAAGCAGTGAACTTGAAATACGATTTTATTTGTCTTGTACTTTTTTTAATGCGATTTAAATTCTTATTCTTGGTTCCAAGCTCCAGAAATCTTTTAGACTTATTATCCGTTCTAGTAGCAAGCAATCAAACAGATGTCAACAAAACAAAAACAAAGATCGAATGCAGTTACCAGCGAAGGAAGAAGTTGACTGTTGCAATCTTAGCTTGGACCTCGTCTGTCTTCGTACTCTTGCACCACTGGACGAACTTCAGCCTGGACATGAGTGCCGCCACTTTGTGACGTGTTGCTATGACAACGGCCAGGATGGTGCACACGAGTAGTCTGATAGAAGCCTCGTCGCCAAACCTGAATAGCCATTGTTAATTTCGTTAACAGAACCAGTAAATGACGGAAAAGAAATACAAAGGAACAGTCTGAGAGCCGCTAATGCTTCTAAATCGGATGCAGCTAGGAGCAAGTCGGGGAATTACAGAACATGAAGCAAAACATCTACGCAATGTGCAGAAGCAAGAACTATTGTGGGAAACATTTAACAAGAATTTTACCATGTCTCACTGAGTTATTGGAAAATCAACTAAATTAAAAACCTGCAAGGGTGCAACTTTTTCTGTTTTGTTTAAGTTACTATTTCCAAAAATAACTTTCTTCTAGAGATGCAAGCTCCAAGTAGCGCAATGCACCGAAAGGGGCAAAACCCGTGACGTCTCTTCTGATGAACATATCTGAGATTAACTCCCTTTGGTTGATGGTTCCGACATACAGTGGTGCTAGAATTGAAAGCGACCTCTCCCCTTGTGAATAGGATTCCAGTAGTCGAAGGTTCTCTTTAACTCGAGTCTGTTTTATGATAATCGAGGATGATAAAGGTTCCCTTTCTGAATCTACTCAAGCCTACAACTGACAATTACCAAGACGGTGAGTGAAGTTGCAGACGACTTTCAAAATGCATGTCTGATTAGTGGTAAGAGAAAAGATGACGACGGGGAATAGCTTCACTACTCTATGTCAATCAACACTAACTTTCCCACTGGGGTACACTAACTTTGCATAAATCAGTATTCTGGGAAAAAAAGAGCACTGAGCTCACCTGTAATTTTAAAAAAGCATAGAACGTATAGAACGTATAGAGCACAGGCGACACGTGACGCTTCACAGCACTGAGCTCATATGTAACACAAGAACTATAGACACGTTGGATTTACCTATAATACACGGCGTATATTAAACAGGCGGCGCACGCAGCTCACCTGTAATACATGGCGTATATAAAGTAGGCGACGAAGAGCAGAAGGGCGACGATCGAAAAGAAGTGGCCGTTGAAGCGCTGGTTGATGAGGACCATCAGCCCGAGAGCCGCATTCTGAATGTTTAGCACCACCCTGCCAACGAAGCCTGCTTTCTTTAATTTCTCCTCCAGGTCTTCCTCCTCCTCGTCGTCACTCAGCTCCTCCTTGTCGATGTCGACCTCGACATGATTGTTTATGAGGACTTCCGCTTCCGGAACCACACCGTTCTTTTCTTTGTCGGTTACCTTCACGGTGACGTCATTCTTGCTCTGGTCTTTGATGTCCATCTTGACCGTGACCATCATTCTGGATGTGGTTTTGACCGGTGGCGACATTGCCGAGCTTTTGCAGGAGCTGATGATTCGCAGAGATAGAAATGCTAAATCAGAAATCCATCGAGTTAACATACTGGACAATACAGGGCTTAAATCCCCCTGACATTTGTTATATCGAGTTTGTGACTTTGTTTCGCAGTTCTGTCAAGGTCCTTCTTAACCGTGTTTGACCAGGTCTGGCAAAGTTTTGTGTGAAAGTCACAGGAAAAAAAAAAGTTTGGGGCAAAGTTCGGGACATTGGAACTTTCACTGGTCAACTTTCAAAGTCCAGACTTGTTCGTCACGTGTTACCGACCTATTTGCCCAATCTTTGGAAAAACTTTAGATCTTCGCTGCTTTTCCTGGTTAGGAATGGTTGCCAAACATAGTCACATACTCGACAATAAGTGTCTAGCTGTGAAGGATCTTATTCACAACTAATCCACTATCAAGTTGGATCTTTTCCCTAAACATCATGTCGGACAAGGCAGGACTGGAGAAGAACGAATCTACAATGCTTTCAAGAAACTAGAACACGTGCAGTGTCTGGCATGTGAAAGAGAGAAGCAATGAGGTATGAAGTGGGTCGGAATGTACGAGAAGAAAACAGTTAGCAGCTTTAGAGTGAGGTGCTACAACGCTGAGCATTAAGATTACTACAACTGTTGTGGTTGTGGTGGATTCTTTTACAACTGCTCAAACAACAGCTGTTAAAAATATCCACCACGATCACAAGGAATGTTTAGCGAGTGGAGCTTATATCATAACAGATCAGCAATTATAGGTAAACACGTGGCTAATAATAATAATTGATGATAATGATGATTTTTAGAGTGCCTTTCTCAAACATCAAGGCTGACTAAAAAAAAAAGCTTTGAAAAGGAACACACGGAGATATCCAACACGAAGTAAACAAAAAAAAAAAAAGTTCATGACCTTGTCTGAATCAAGGAATCCAGCCATGTATAAGTGACTAAGGCCACTGACTGTCCAAACGAATGAATAAATGAAAAATAAAAGAAGAAGGTGCTTAGCTCTGCCTTGATTAGTTCTACCCTGCGAGAAGACTAGATTCCTTCGGATTTTGTTTCCCAAAAATAGGTGACCTGTGACAGGAGGTCAGAGGACAATGGTTGAAAGTGCTCACCTAGAGTCAGGTTTTCAGTATCGTGTAACATGCTGGCTAAGTTTGCGATGGTCCACGACATAAAATGAAAGAGAGAAATGAAAGAATGTAAAGGAGAAAACAGATGGGCTGAAGGTCACTGTTACAATGACCTTTTTCCGATTAGAATTTATCAAACTGTAACATTTAGCTTCGATAGAACATGTTTGATCTGTTATTAAGCGAAACAAGATATATATAAGATATAGTCCGCATAGTGCAAAAAATACAGTGTAGTTATTACAATAGAAGTTTTTCGACAGGCTTCGCTAAACATGATTTAATAAGCTGTCCGATGTTTGTAAAACCCATGTGAGAAGTGGCTGTGTAATATTGCAGCTGTTTAAAAGGGAGTCTTGTTGACATTTTTGGTGTGCAATCATTAAAGAAAAAAATTTAGGTTGCAAAAAGGCGTATTTACCAAGTATATGGACAAAGGGTCTATTTACAGCCGTTCTGATCTGGCAAACAGGACACAATTCGGAAGAGACCTAGTTAGGTTGTCTACAATTTGTTAGTAACAACGGGAACAACAGGACTATTTCTTGTCATTTACTGTCGACAACAACACACATATCAAGTAAGTTTTATTTTAAACTTTGTTAATGTGCACTAAGACTTTGTTTAAACAGGTAAAAATGCTAGTTTCTAGTATTTTCAATTCATGGCAATGCACGAGCATATGACTGCAACAATTTTTAAAAAATATAAGTTCAAAGAAATTTCTAATTTCACTCACATGTCTGTTTGAGGGGATCACCGAGGCTATAGCAGGTTAGTAACTAGAAACTTGGAAAGTTTGAAGATTGCTGACAGCAGGAGTCCACTCCAGGGGGCCGCCAAGCGTGACCAGCGAGAGCAGAGATCGAGGACAGTGCTCTTTCTTACACGGGTATCTTCACTGCTCCTCGGCACAGTACAGACTGTACTCGTATGAGATCTTTCAAAAACTTAAGTACCCTCTGGCTGTTTCTATTTTTTTCACAGCTGACACACTCTACCTCATTTGCATATCGCGAGAAAACTTTCCGTGAATGGACGAGAACTGATGTGAGCCTCAGTCCTCAGACTTGGGGAGAGGTGGAGAAGAGGAGGACAGGGTAGCAGAGGAATTCAATACACTTTTGTTACTTCGTTCTCTTAGTTCGCCTGCACTGCAGGAATTTATGAAGTACGATAGTTCTTGGAGTGCAGGACAACTGGGAGGAGTCCTGTTCACGGAGCACCCACACGACTGATGGTATTGGATGTCGACGACCAGAGTGTTCGGCTCCTGTTTCTGTAAAGTAGGTAGCGGCGGCAACATCTGATGCAAAGATCTCATTCTCATTCTCTGTGCTTGAGAGACAATCCAGCAGCCGATGTTAACAATCTGAGCTCATCTAAGATCATCTAATCTGATGAGGTTTCCCCAATGAGCTCCAGGGCAGCCATAAAAAGCTTGCTCAATCCCAGAGAAGGAGTTGCTGGAGACTAACGACAGAGACATTGAAGGCACAAGTGAATGTGAACATGAGGAATGAGATTAAAGTTATCATGGCTAGAAAAGTGACTTGGCACAATTATAGTCATCGTTAAGTTTTTCGCAGGTCGTCTGGTATTTAAACTGATCCTAGGTTATATTTGTACGAAGGGCGTAGTCCGCTAGACGATAATTAATCTTAGTCTCGGCTTTACAAGGGTCCTTCAGTTTCAGTAACCTAATCAGGCTTTGTAAACAGGTAGTTTGGGTAGTTACAATGACCTAGCCTTCCTTGTACACAGATAGTGATTTACAACCATCTACTCACATCCTGTACACAGGTAGTTTGACAGTTACTATGATCCTCGAGGCCCAGGTATTTTGTCAGTTTACTTTCAAAAGGGAACACAGGAGCTAAAGAAACATTCTACGTAGCACTTATTTTTGTGAGAATTTGTAGTTTATACAATATTTTGTTGTGCTGATGACAAACTGTTTCGTAACATTATTTGGACAAAGATTGTTTTCGTTCCGTCAATGCAGCGCAGTAGGTTTATACACGATTGACCCATGACCTCTGACCTCTTGTTGACACCCTGCTTTGTCATCTCCACCTCAGGTGTTAGTTTTTGACAGGTACCAGAATATCGCAATTTCTATCAGTATTGTGCTTTAAATTATCAAGTTAAATAATTTATGCCATTCAACTCTCCATATTTGATTCTTTATATATATATATACTGACTGAAAATTGGGTTTAGTCGCACTTTAAGGTGCGCAGCAGAAATTAAAAAAAAAACCCGACATTTTGTTTCTCAGTTCCTTCAAACACAACGAGTACGTGCTTGTGTATTTTTGACCCTCGTCGTGCTTGTTGAGGCTGTGCTCGAGACACCAGGAGTGAGAACACGTGACATGTGAGTGGGCACCGACGTAGATCCGTCTAGTTTTATGTTTTGATTTTATGTCAAGCACCTTTATTATCACTTCACTGCATGCTGACAACAACAAGATAAAAGTGAAGCTAAAAGCCACAGAAGCAGAAAGTAAGGGGTTCACCGTGTCCACGATGTGCCCAACCGTCTCATTACTTTCCAACCTCGCAAAATCCGCAGGTGAGAAATAACCGCCAGGTGCTCATCTCTTGTAGTGGTCACGACCAACCAAATCGCGACTTGGAGTAATCCGCGGGAGAAATTTTGTCAGGAAGAGGTATTGACCTGACTGTGTACAAACAATGTATATACCATGACCTGACTGTGTACAAACAATGTATTACCAACAATATGTTCATTGAGACAAGGAGACAGTCAAACAGTGATGAACACGATGGTTGGTGTGCTGCTATCCTAGGCGCTGACTGACCACAGCAAAACTCAGTGGAAGAGCACGAAAAAAGTCGACTGCTCCTACTGAAGTCTTCCTGAAGATCTTTCTAGCCCTCATCTTGTCATTAGTAGACATCGACTTCAAGTCAGAACTAGTTCAAAACCAATGCACGTGAGTGTGAAGCCACTTGCACGTGTTTCTTGCCATCTAAAGAGTTGTCACATCAACTAGTCACAAAGGGAGAATGGGAGCCTCCAGTTGCACGTAAGCATCAGATAAGTCTTGAAAAAAGAAAAAAGAAAAAACCCAACACAACCTCAAAACAATAAAAGATTAACACAGACATAAATCTCTGAACTGTTGGCTGTTTACCGACCAACAGTATCTCTCAAAGTTGTAGGCTCACAGGTCTCAGCGAACACCACCACCACCGCCACAACAACAGCAACGATGGCAGCAGCAACAGCAGCAACAACAGCAACTACAACAGCAACACAACAACAATCTGCTCTTCTTCTAGATGCTGGTAGTTAAACCTGAAGCAAATTCGCGCTTTGTGACTTGTTCTAGAAGTTATTCGAAAAATTCATCTGCAAGCAGTTGAGAGATATACATCTGTGGACAAGCAATACATTGCTTTCTGTTTTTTTTTTCTTCTCTCGTCTGCCGAGTTGTTCTGTCACTTGACTTCGGGTTTTAATGTGTGTTTTAAGAGTCTCAATGTTTTATGGGTGTAGTGGGTGCACGTGTGGGTGGGTTAAGTATCGGTCTAAAAATTGTAGCTCACTTGAACAAAGTCCTTCTTTTAGATTGGGGTAAATAGTTCACTGAGCTGTCGGTACCTGCTGACATTACTGATGTTATGTAGAGTATAGGTCTGAACCATTTGAATCTCACCTTGAACTGAAAAAAGCAGCAGCAGGCTCTGGGCATCCAGTAGTTCATTCACCCCACACGACTGTCGTATCTTGATTCTTGTGTGTGTGTGCATCTGGAAGTTTGCAACACCTACCTGTACCTACCATGCTGCGCCAGCGAACACCTGCCTTGTTAGTGATCTCTGATATTTTTCCTCTTTTTTAAAAAAAGTTACATTTGAACGATCTAGCACTGATGGCTTTTTTCTTGACAATTCTCCTACATATTATAATTCTACATATTCTTCATATTAGAATGTGATTGTAATTACTAATGAAGCACATCTAGTTCGCAACCTTGTAAAGAAATGCACTAAATAAGTGCTCATTATCATCATTGTTATTATTATTGTTGTTACTATTATTATTTCCTATACCGCATGGTGAGTTGGTAGATAAAATCAGATAAAACTAATCACATGGGCAGCTCCGCCTAGAAATTGTCTCCTGAACTACAATGTTTATGTCTGAATAAAGCAGGTCGCATGATTCAACATCAATATGAAGAAAATATCATAAGGAATTATCAAGAACAAAAAAACCCAGAGTACTAGATGATTGAAATGTAACCTCTTTAAAAAAAAAAAAGAAAGAGAAATGACAGTTATGTCAAAACATGGTTAGGTACACATGACTAATGCAGATTTCATACACACACACATGTATACACATGTATACACATACACACATACATACACACATACACACATATACACATACACACATACACACATGTACACACACACACACATACACATACATACACACATACACACATGTATACACACATACACACATGTATAGACACATACACACATGTACACACACATACACACATATACACACACATACACACATACACATATACACATACACACATGTATACACATGTACACATACACACATACACACACATGTACACACATGTACACACACACTAATTAGTGTTTGAGAAAGAGCACAGCAAGGTGTACCCTGATACTGTGGCCTCACTACCAACATGTCGAGTGAAAGCAGGTGAACCCCATGAGAACACCTACAACCTTACAACGGGCAAAGAGAACTGAAACTAGAACAACCTTTGTGTCCTCAGTCATCCATGCATGGGTAGGTATGTACTCAGTGTCTGCTCTCCCACAATAAACTCATAATATTTTTCCTGTGATATAGAATGCAATGGGACTGAAACTAGTGCAGACAGAGAGCAAGTAGATATGTTTACAGAAGGTCATACAGAGACAGACCCGAGTCTTCCTGTCCTCACTGAGTACATTTCTTGCAGTTTGTGTGAAACTGATACTACAACAGTTTGTAATGAGACTAACATCTAGAGGAAAATAGTAGATGAGCGATGACATTTTTGCAAAGGGTTTGAGATGAGCGAGTTCTCCAACGGCTTGTAATAAAGATATTTATATAACTCTAATTTAGAAAGCATTGATATTATTATTATTCTATTTTTATCATTTGTTAGAGCTAGTGTTTCTGCTTGGGCTATTTATACATAATGCACACTTCTACACTGAGTTTACAGACTATTGAATCACAAAATAAATAAATAACAAAAAAAAAAAAAAAAAACGAAGATAAAACCAAACAACCTCCTATCGGACCAATAATAATAATAATAATAATAATAATAATAATAATAATAATAATAATAATAATAATAATAATAATACATCCAACAATAATAATAAATAAAACCCAGATGGAAAGTATGATAGCATGTGTGCAGAATGAAACCACTCACCACCAAAGCCAACCCTTTATTGGACAGCTGATGGCAAGAGCAAACGTGTTCAGCCAAAAGATGTATAGAGAAAGAAAGAGAGAAAGGAGCAGAAGCCTGGAACAACAGCTAGACATGTTGCTGACAGACAAAAATAGAGACCTCTAGAGGATGCCTCATGTACCACCTAGGTACGAAGAAGAACAAGTAGATAAAATAATCAAAAGAAAAATCGATGTAATGAAAAAATAAAACAGACGCTTTGGTACAACGGTCTAGAGTACTCTACACTCTTTATTTTTTCCTCGGTCATCAGGGAACAAACCTGCTTTCTTGCAGATCTTTGGAGCAGGCGTTGTTGGCAGGGTTCCACAGAAGATTGGGAATGAATCAGATATCAATCGATGATTGCACCCACCCAACCACTCACCATCGAACAAGATGGCGATCTTTTACTAAACAGGTGCAAGTCCGTCTGAAACACTCTATAGCTGCTTTCAAACAAGATAAAACAGCAACAAACTTTGAACTAATAAATAAATTAATAAAATTTCAGAAATTTTGTTAGAGAAATAAAATGATTAAAGTAATTACTTGTAGAGATACGGTGAGATATTAGAGATAAGATGTGATGGCAGAGAAACGGTGGATGATAAAGATACGATACACTACAATTTCCATCTCTGTTTCACAGCAGTAGACAATAAAGATGTATTGTACATGAGATGATGGCAGTCATGGTTTGATGGCCGAGAGACCGTGTGATGGCCAACATACGGTCTACCTGCTGAAGATTTTATTTTACGAAAGACAACCAAACGAAAGTTTTTGCAAAGAAGTCCGCTTTTTGGATTTACAGTTTACCACCAACAGGCATTGGAGATACTTCCAGGGTTTCACCAAGGGGGTCATTGCTGCCCCCGGTCCCCCATGTTCTACTCTCAGACCTCGCGTGACAGCACGACGCAGTTTCACTCGCACGCGAGTCTGACATCCACACCTCAAGGTGAAAGGTCATCTGTACAGGTAGCCATGTTCTCAACACTCCCTCAGGTAAGTAAAATCCGATGTTGGACAAGCGTCGATCACAGGAGTCACCGACTTTTTTAGTGCAGAGTTATATATAGCTTGCGCGCGCGAACACACCAACTTGAAAAAGATGGATATACAATAAACACATGCAGGCACATACACACAAACACATAAACTAAGTAACCACACTTTAATATTCACACACACATAAATACACAAAACGACACAAAATAAAGCACAACCAATCCACTTATAGAAACTAAACATACAAACACAAACTGAACATGCACACACACACAGATCGCAAGCATCACAACTTCAAGCTCTGCGATTACTCAAAGTTAGGTTTGGACAGAAATTGTTGAACTTCATTAAAAACTGGTTCAGATTTTTAACATTCACTACTTGCTCATGGGCTGGCAATTTCAAATCATACAAGAACTTCATTCGGAATGCGCCCCAGAGAAAGAAAATCTGCAGAAGTGGGAATCGAGCGCAGAGAGCTCGACACTCCCAACCCTCGCAACTCACATCCACACCAACATCATGTAAACTGTTTGTCTCGGTTTCTTCAGTCACAATAGCTATCATAGCATCCAGTGGTTAGTTAACCAAGACTTTGCACGAAGTCTTCTCGTGTGACGTGTCATTACTTTATCAGCAGTCAAAGGTTAAAGTACAAAGGGTAAAAAGCCATATTACAGAATAATTACAGTCCTTATGGTATCCAATGCTAATGATTGCAATAATTGTGTTCATGGAAATGGCTTTTGGAATGTTCTAGGGTAAAAGTCAGCCATGAAATACATAAAATACATTATTTACCACGATTATGTGAAATGCTGTTTGTCATGAGCTCGCTCCCACAGGAGGAGGAGGCACTGATGGTGGCACATGTATCTTAGTAGTTCAAACGTCTGTCCAGTGCTTGTGTACCTGTGTCTCACAGAGCCTCCATGACATGTTGATGCCTTTGTAATTTACTGGGAATAGCTATGTACATTACACATTTAGTGGGAGTAGCTATGTACATTACACATTTAGTGGGAGTAGCTATGTACATTACACATTTACTGGGAGTAGCTATGTACATTACACATTTACTGGGAGTAGCTATGTACATTACAAACTTACTGAGGGTAGCTATGTACATTACACATTTACTTGGAATAACTATGTACATTACACATTTACTGGGAATAACTATGTACATTACACATTTAGTGGGAGTAGCTATGTACATCACACATTTAGTGGGAGTAGCTATGTACATTACACATTTAATGGGAATAGCTATGTACATTACACATTTAGTGGGAGTAGCTATGTACATGACACATTTAATGGGAATAGCTATGTACATTACACATTTAATGGGAATAGCTCTATGCATTAAAAATTTTTTGTACAATAGTAGAGTGATGTTTCTAGTTACTGACATTATTTTTCATGGGAGGCAAGCCTAGTGCCTTGGACTCACACTGCTCACGCTCGGTTTAAAACTGTGATGGACAAGTAATTAGTTTTTACAGATTTGATTTCAGACAAAGAATTACCAGCAGCTTGTGCAATTCAGGTTTATTTATGACTGTGAAATACCCTGATGTGGATTTCGTTTCACAGTATCGGGTACTTCGTACGGTTTGTCCTTTGTTCCTCTGAGGGACAAATAAACCCATCGGAGGTCTTAATTTTTGTTTTCTTGGGTCAGCCATGCTCAGTCACCTGACACTGCCAGACACGGGCGATTCTTCTCTGGTTGCAGGGAGCAGTATCGGTGCGCGTGCACTCACTTTTCCATGACCATGGGTGAGTACATCCCACTTACTCACCTGAGCGCCCACCCGCTTTACTCGCTCACCTGACCCTCCCACCTTCACAAGAACAACCCCCCCCCCCGTCGTATTCCTCACTCACATTGGCCACCCGCTCACCTGTCCATTCACTCATTAGCCCCAGCCCTAAAGACAATTAGCAAAAAAATACTAAAAAAAAAAAGGAAAAACCAAAACCGAACAAACAAGGTTAGCTGTCCAGTTATCAGGGTAAATACACCCACAAATCATTTACACCCTAATCTAGCCATAATTCTCACTGCTACACTGCCGTAAGAACCCTAACTGTAATCCACCCTTAATTTATATTCTGAATCATACACCTAATGAAGCTCTAACCTCCGTACTTTTAGTTTCCTGTTAATTCTCTTCCTTTTGCGCCTCCTCCTCCTCCTCCTCTCTCTCTTTCTCTCTTTCTTTCTCTCTCACATCGGGTGCATTTGAAAGCGGTTAGCAGGGAAACCAATACCAAGTGACAATATGTATGGTGTACAGGGTTAGTATGTATAACAGTGTCTGAGGTCTTGTCACCCAATACGTGGAATCAGATGTTGCGCTCAGGTTTACCTCAGAGACCACAGGATCACTTCACGGATGACTGATGTTAAAAAGGAGGAATTCGGTCTGCGGCCTCGGATGCCTTAGTAGGGAGGGAGGATAGGTAGATAGATACGAGGAAGGTGGTGAGACGTGTTAGTAAGTTTATTATTTCAATTCATCTGAAACTCAGCTCGAGCTCAGTACACGTGTTACGAAAGGCCTCTCACAAATATTGAGGGGTTGATTAAAAAGCTGAAAATATCCAAAGACATGCAAAAGAAACCTGTTAGTAGACTCACACATCGTCAAGCACCACATGTACACAACACACATGATTCTATTATTTTGACCTCTATATTTCTCTTAGGAAACAAACTCTCCGGTTGGTTATTGGTTTGTTTTGTTGACTCTGTCAACCTGCAGGTGAGACACCGGACTGTGAGTGCAGCATGGCGGAGTAAAGTGACGAGGTGAAGGCAGGATCGTAGTAGGGAAACCGGAATATCTGAAGAAAACACAACGGTCAACCCTGGTGAGAAGGTGTTACATGCAAAAAATAACAAATACGTGGGACCCCGCGGTAAGATTTGAACCGAGCTCCTTGAGACCTTCATTGTAGTGATGAACATTTTGTAACTACACTTCTGGACAGTCCTAAATACCGCCTACCCCACAGACACCTTGAGACCCGACAGACACCTTGACACCCTCAGCCAGATGGCACACCTTGCTTAGTCACACGAAGGGGTGTGAATATGTGACATGCCTATCACACGTTTTATAAGCTTTTAATTTCTTACCCAAAAAAAAAAACTTATACAGAAAAAAAGGAAAGAAGCCCTTACTGTTGGTTTGTTATTTCAGTCACCAAGTCCCTAACTTGAACAGATTGTCAAAATAGCCAAGGGAAGCAAACACTCAGTGACTTGACTGCGATATTATTAGAGTTATATCCCTTTCTGTTCTCCTAGCGTCACGGTTTCCATAAATACAGTGCATGCAAATATTATTTTTCATATTTAACGATTGTTAATTTATCATTGAACAAACATTTACATTTTAGTGATTTTTGATGGGGGTGAAGGTGGTGGTCCTGGTGGTGGTAGCGGTGATGATGATGATGCTGCTGCTGATGATGATGATGATTGTAGAGCGCATTTCCCTGTGTGGAGGCGAGCTACACATGAAATACTGCAAACAGTTATCTATATAATAAGTAAACAAACGTCATCAGACTGATGACCTCGTGGTAAGCATGAACTAAGTGCGTGGACAAAGATGAAGACTCAAGCAGAATTAGTGTTCTCTGGATCATGAAAAATATTTCTGAAAGGGCTATGCAACTTTTTTTTTTCGGCGTCGATAGACTTTAAAAGATTCTTTATATCTCCCCAAAATATTCTAGTTGAGGTCTTCACTATTAATGGCGAAGGACATATTCGTCAGTTACAAGTTAAGACGCAGATCGATTGTGAGAGTTACCGAGTGCTGCAACACTGTTGTTGGTTGTGGAGCCCGGTGTAAAGAATGGCCCTCGCTTGGAGTCTCAATTAACCTAGTTACGTGGTACTTGGCAAGTAATTAGACATTAGCCGTAACTGCCACGGCATTATTGCCGCATTGGCCATGATGGAGTCAGATTAGACCGCACTTTGTTGCCCATGTCACAGGTCCTGGCGCCTGAGTCCTCGTCTGTCCTGTGGAAGCTCTTATCAGTTGAGTCCTCGGTCTGTCATTCCTCCGTCCTACACGTGGAGGCTGCATTGATATTATCTACAAATCATCACTTGCCAAGTACCTGACTTTTACTTCTGCTTTATTGTTCCCACATACATATTTTGAATGCATACAAGCCTCTTTTTCAGCTCCGTATTGCTGGACACACCTGTTCTGCATCTACAGACCCCATCCAAGTGCCAAAAACAAACTGACAGCCTCTACCTTTTTCTCAGAATTTCATGATCTGCTGGACGATAGCAATGCACTCAGTGGACGTGCAGTGCTTCTTGGAAATGTTAATGTCCATTTTGACAACAAGTCTCATCCTGACACAGTAAAAATGTCGGAATTGTTGCACACTTTTCGTCTCGTCCAGTCTGTTTTGCAGTCCACTCATACATGTTGATATGATCCCATTCAAAGCTCAACTGCAAATGGCTTCCACAAGAGAGAATATCGAGTACTGAACGAAGAACAGATGGACGTTATCAGTTTGGCTGTGGATGCCTGGCTCGACATGAATACCAGTTCTTGTTTTCGAACCTTCCCACGAAAGATGTGATTCCTTGGTCAAAGAAGTCTTTGTCTTAAGAAAGTTATTTGCTCTTTTGTCACACACACACACGAAATAGTTCTGCGTGGACATCCCAGCGTGGAGGTGAAGATGTCCTCACGATTCCCCTCACGAAGGCGTTGTAGCCATAAAGGATGCCCAGGGCCGCCAGTTGTCATGGCGATATCAATAATGGCGCCGTCAGCTGCTTGTCTGTAAAGGTGCGGACACACGAGAAGCCAAAAGCGGCTTCGCAAGCTTGGCTTTCGAAGCAGCGCTTTTCCGAGCCCGCTAGCGGGCTGCTTGATAAGCTGGCTTGTGGGGGGCCGCTGGTCACACACACGAACGCTGTATCGGTCTTAAATTGTTTGTGCCGATATTTAGGCCGTCTCGAGTCCCATAGCTCGCTATGGCAGTTAATTAATTTGATCAAAGGAACGGTCTGGTCCTCGCTGAGGTTCGCCAGAGGCCCTGTTGCTTTCACAGCCATGTGGAAACGCGTGGAAAAGTAGAACAGGTTCTAAAGCGCGAAGCAGGCCGCAAGCTAAAGCCAAGCAGGCTTACGAAGCCGCTTTGGGGATAGCTTGCAGTGTTGGTCACACGGCAAGCAGGAAAAGCAGGGTTGCTTCGGAAAAGTTTCGCGCTTTTTGCTTCTCGTGTGCCCGCCGCTTAACTGGGCAGACCGTCTATCGCCAAGCTGCACGAAGGGATCCACCATTAATTTCCAGATTTGCGGGCAGCAAAGAGGATGTGTTTTTATTTCTTTCGTTACTGTTTACTCAACACATTTTCCGTTATTAGCTGCACTGGTGAAGACTCAACAGCATTATTTGACAACGCATGAAGACTTCCAACAGATATATTTGTGGAAGTTGCTGGATGCGACTGCTCTCTTCAGTTTTAGCCTCATGATCCATTTCTACTTGCGAGTCACGTCTCAGAAACGCTTCTACAAAACCAAATTCGTGTGCGGCTGACTCGTTAGACTAAACACCAAACGGATGTAAAAAAAAAAAAAAAAAAAAATGCAGCAACACACGGATGGCTGGAAAATATGTAGCAGCGAACGGATGCTCCATGGAATGTAGGAACTGAATGCCAGAGAGAACAGAGTAGACGAACTGTCACCGGTGTAATGTTTGGGACAATGGACCTTTGGTCACCATGGTAAGCTAGGTCCAAACTTTTTTTTCTTCGGTATACAGTATGGCTGGCACTGCGGGGTTCTTCGGATGTGAGACACTTCGGCAAATCTAGACGAAGGTTTGACCAAGTGTGGCAAAGTGTTTACATGACGGTTATAGAAAAACGTTATGATACTTTTGGTCACAGTCCAATTGAAAAACGCACATCCAAATGCGCGCGTGCGCTCATCCTTTTTTCAAATTAATTCTTTTAAATTCCTTGTCTTTCCCGAGCTTTCCCACGTGCACGATGTGTTGTGTGAGTGGTGTTCACTCTCTGGCAGACGACCGGCTGACGCAGGTTGTCAGACAGCCAGCAATATCAGTAGTACCATCGTGACCCTGAGGTCAGTCATCAGTGCAGGGTCACTTGTTAGAGAGACGAGGTCTCAATATGAGAAATTCTCAAGCCTGTATCTAGAACTCTCTCTCTGCCTTTCAGACCTACAATGGATTTGGTGTGCGTGCGTGCGCGTATATATATATATATGTGTGTGATTGTGTGTGTGTGTGTGCCGTGTCTTTTCTCTTATCAAGTCTCACAAATATAAGAACACACCAAGGAAAGTAAAAATACCGGATGTATGGGGTCAGGAAGGGTGGGGAAGAGAGAGAGAAAGTCCGCCAGGTGTGACACCTCCATCAAGCGATTGAAAAATCATCTGTGAACATAGGGCTAGATACATTTATAAAGAATGAGAATTTAAGAACACGATCGCTTTAATAATTGAAAAAAGGGATGTGGTCTTTTTAACTGACCTAACTTTGCTGAAGTTCGCCATGACAAACACACAGTTGTGGAGACTTCCGGTTTCACAGCGTTGACAACACACTTCGTGCTCCGAGATTTGTACTTGTCTGTGCAGCCAACATAAAAGAGGATTGAAAGAAAAAGAAAATGATTTAAAAATACCAGTTTACTCTACAAAGGACTAGCTAAACATATAGATAATACTTTAAGCCGAGGCTGTTGACTTCCGCTTTTCATCTTCGACCATGTGACTGTAATGTGGACTGTAATGTAAATGCACAAAAATATTTTTTTTAAAAAGTGTTAGTTTATTTTTGTTCTTTTTTTGAAAAAATACTTTGTTCACACACTATCGTCGACGTTTCCTGTGCTGTTCCATTGAATTATCTTCGCTTGACGACTCACATGATTCATCGCCTTATCTTTCACTGACCGCTTTCATCGTTTCTCTAGATGTCGGCGATTGCCGTGAGAAAGACACAAATGGACAAAACACATGAATAAACAGAACTCGGTCAACCGAGTGTGAAGAATGCGAGCTTCCAATGAAAAAAAAGCCAAAGCTTGCGGCAAGATAGTTATCTCCCTTTCCTGTCATTCACTGTGACAGTCACGTACTTCCTGTCGCGTGCTGGATGGACAGCTACGTCACGAACACCATGCAACGGTCGGGAACAGACTTACACAGACCGCGCATTCATTCAGCGCAAAGGCCTGTAGCCGCCATGGCAAATGGTTACTCACTTCCGGTACAGGCAAAGAGCACAGCATCACTACTGTCTTGGTGATGTAATCACTTGTGTTTAGTTTTCTGTATTTCTACATGCAGTATTATCACGAACTTATATTACTGGACTGCTGGCAGACAATATTTTCCAGTTAACTACTAAAACGAGGCATGAGACTACAAAGCTTCCGCTTTAGTCACAGTCTTTGTTACTGCTCGCCGAGACTAACAGCGGAGAACTTCGCAAGAGGCTAAGCGTTGGTCTTGGCTGACAGACAGCAATCCACCTGTACACATCTTTGGTATTATTCTTAAAATCGACTTTATTTATTTAGCATGGAATAGATGTTATATAAACACGCTCGTTTTGCCTGTAGTGTGGGCTCGCCGAGCTCGAGGAAATCGAGATTACAGAGGTCTGTGGGGTCGGGTGGGACTTAGGGTAGCTTGAGTTTGCTCGGTGCCGAAGTAAGGATCTTTATGTTGTCCTTTCCGAGGCGAGCGACCGCTGCGATTACCTGCCCCTTGCACCACGATTCTCTAAACGCCTCGCGTGGAGACGAATATTATTCAAACAGCATGTCGGTATGTGAGCAAAGAAAAAAAAACTACAACCAGATGCTATTCGTATTTTCATTCAAAGCTCCGTTGAATAGCAGTCGCTGCCAACGCCTGTTATCTCAGACTGAAAACATTTAATATCAATAGAAACATGGACAATGACAAACATGTACAAATAAACATGAATAGGGAGAGGAATAAAAGGGGGAAAGGGTTAGGGACATAAAGAACCCAAGAAATAGGTACACAGAAAGAGCAAGGAGGGAGAGTGGGGTGGGAGAGAGAGAAGAAAAATCATCATCATCATTGTCGTCATCATCAAGTAACGACAACTCAGAGCTCATTAGCGATGGTCGAAGACATGGTGCTGGCCTCAAATCCCAATCCACTATTTCGATAACCATTCATTACGAATCCTCCTTTCAAACTGGCTGCAATGCAACCAGAATTCAGCCATATAAGCTCAGATTGTCTTCTAATTTTTTTAAGATAAATTTGCAATAAAGCTATGATTGGTCAATCCAACTTAATTGTGGAATGTCATTAAACAAAACAAAGTAATGTAAATAAAGTCAACGGGTTTCCCAGATTGCGCCGATTTCGTTAAAACTTTTGTAATGAACCATAAAACAAGACTAACATAAATGGAGAAATTCTAAGGACATCCGTCTTCTCCAGCTTCATTGTGTTTGCAAACACAACCATAAAGTCGTTTTTACAGTAAGTATCCTGTCTCAGTGTAGATCGTCTGCTCGTGGTGTCGAGGGACGAGTGTCCTGAGATGGAGGGGTCACGTGGCTTGTACTTGTGTCTACCTCACCCAACAGTACTGCAGGATGATAAAAGACATCTCAGATATTTTTTTTCTTCTTTCATTTTGTATTTTTTCTTTACATTTAGCCCATCTGTCGTTTAACTGAATTGCATCCATTGAAGAGGACATCTCGTGTGTTTATAAACCTTGATGGCTCGTCTTAATGATGGCGCTCCAAGGAGACGCCTGGTCTTGTATTTTTCACAGAAGGCAGTCAATGATCCCTTCAGTTCATCTCAGTTATGATTCCAATATCGTCTGCCTTCATCTGCACAGCGGAGGAGATAGTGTTTTGGTCTTGATAGCGAGTATGTCCAGTTCCTCAAAATCTAATGTTTAGGCTCTCTCTTCTTTCTCTCTCTCTTGCCTCTGTATTTTTTATCTTTATTTTTTCTTTCTCTACAACTTCCTCTCTTCTTTTATCGACCTCTTCTTTCGTCAAACCTTCTTTCCATTGACATGTCAATGTTGGGAGAGTCCCATTGCAGACAAGCAGACACACCAACGGACTGTAAGAAATCAAACGAGTGGCTGTGTCTCAGTCCATAAAGTCAGTTCTAGATGATAGTTCCGAGAAATGTACAAAAGCTTTGAAAAGAATAAAAAGTCTCTTCAGCTCTTAGTAGCATTTATCAGCAGAAAGATGTATTGAGCTTAACGATAATGTTTATGTGTTGTTTCATGTGTTCTCTTCACGCTTGGCTGAAAAATGGTGGAGGAAGAATAAAAGATAATGATGATGATGATCGCTGTTGTCGCCATGAAGAGAATAAAAAGAAGACTAAGGATGGGACAAATGAAGATCTGCCTTCTCACCCCTTATCCTCAGAAAAAGATAAGAAGACTTTTTACGCCGTGTCAGTGAAATCAATGACAGGAAATGAACCATTGCAGTATCGACTTGATTAATTATTCACCTGGCCTAATGGCCTTAGTGCGGGTCCGTCCATGACAGATGCCATGGATTACTAAAAGGACTTTACAGAGTGAGGAGGTGTGGTGTGGGTGGGTCTGTCCATACAGACTCCGGTGAAGGATAATCTCAAATAAATTACTGAGGAGCAAACAAAAGGGTGGGCCAGCCACTTTCCCAGGTGAGGTAACCTGTCTGAAGCACACCATACACGGGTGGCAGGTTGGCTACCTCCGACAAAACCATTTCAGACGACCTTTTGTCCCAGCAGGTCAGATCATGCCTGTTGACCATTCTAGACATTCTCGATCTATTAACGCGATCAGATCAAGAAGTTTACAAACAATAATGCAAATACTATCAAAACTAGGTAACCTGTGTGCTTAGTTCGCAACAGCGCAACGAGTGAAAGGACAAGGAGGTATGTCTGAGGTTTGAACCCTCGGTGTTTCTCGGACATCAGAAGCTGTCCTCTGATGACGACACATGGGTGGGTGGTAAGTGATCTTGACAGCGGCCATTGTTGCCCTTGTTAGACAGCCTAGACACCAGTGACGTCGTTGTCTGTCACACTGGTGTTGACTGAAGATTCCCCATCCCTCTTCCGAGCGAAAGCGAGTGCTTTTTGTGACGTCACGCTGTCACGTGATCTGGACGGATGCTAGCCACCAGCTTTGGAGCGCTCATTGATCCTGCGCCTGAAGTGTCTGTTTGTCAAAGACAACTCCTTCCAAATCGAGTGCTTCGCGAAAAAGTTTCCACACACTCGGGTATGGGAGATGTCATCTGAGCAATTGGTTTATTTGCCGAGAAAAACGCACTGCCCAAGAAGTAAGCGGAAATCAGGTCAAGAATCGAAGCCCGCTGTTCTATTTTTAGCAGCCATGCCTGGATTTCATCGCTCATAACCTTCACGGGTACTTCAACTCAAACAAGATGAAATATTTGACTGGACTGCACGGGTGGATAGGATTACCTTGGTTCTGTTTCAGTCACCATCGGCGATTGAGAGATGTGTCTCTCCACAATGAATATTCTAGTTCTGGAGACGGGCAAACATTTCCTTTGAGTTCTGCTTGTCATTAAAAATAAATAACACCGGTTTGAGAAATATTATTCGTAAAGGGTTTCTGTCATTTTTGACAATTGGTTTTCTCCATTACAACTTCGCCTGTAACCTGCGATAACAAACGAACTAAGAGAAGAGAGGACTAGGTGGTGGACAGAGGATCGGGGGCTGCGGAAGACTATTCTGTGATGGGAAATGTTGTGGACAGTTTCTTGTGTCTCCTTTGTCTTTCATGGGGATGCAAGCCTCCTCTACATGCACTGTTCCTTCAATCTTTTTTTTTTTTGTTTTGTTGTTTTTTTTGTCTCTCTTTTCTATATTAGTAGAGAACGCTGAAGAACCGAAACGAAGAAAGAAAGCCACCATATGTGATAGAACGATAACGATAAATTTAATATTTACAAAACATTTCAACAATGCACAATTGTTCTGTCACCTTTGCGAGATGGACATCTTGAAAATGAGTGATGAACGCTAGAAGAAGAGAAGATAAAGAAATACTCCATGGAGAAGACATTCTTTAAGGCGATGAAGAGTATATGAATTTTAGTTGTTTTTTTTTAACAAATTAAATATATATGACGACTGTTAAATAATTTATCATTAAATATTATTAGTTATTAATATTATTAAATAATTTATTTCTAATTTTTAAACATCTAGTATCAGGAGGGATTACTCTTGTCAGTATTAAATTCCACACTACACTGCCATTACTTTCAAAGTTATGTACAAGTCTTCAGTCGAGATATATCATGACAAATGCCACTGGTATTTGACTTATCTAGACTATCATGTGACAAACATGGATTGTTTCTGAAAAAGGTCTCTGTTTCTCCTCCTGCTCCTAACCTGTAAGACAAGAATTGGGTTTCTCAGAGTTACTTCACAAAGACATTTCAAGACATTGTGATTCACATACCTACTGCTAGAACAATAAAAAATCAGCATTTGCATTTTATATAACGATTAATAATTAGACTGTTAGGGTTGAAGATGATTAAATACCATATGCTTTGTGCTGTAGGCTGCTCAGTTCAAAAACTGCCAAAACAGGTATTAGAGAAAGGTGTACAAATGTTAAGAACTGTAAAGTCTTATACAGAAATGTCAGATAAGATATGTAAGACAGCTTGGCTTGCACTGAGAATTGCATTGTATAGGATGAGATCAAACAGGTACAATAAAAATAAGTGGGAGCAACAGTTAGAACTGTTTCTTATTGTTATACTGTAACATGACAATAAAGTTTGACATGGAAGTTTATTCTTTTCTAGAAATATTCAGGCAGTTTGTTTAATGTAAGTGACTACCTATGACAATGTGAAAAAGTTAGCCTTCCAATTATCAGCTTGTTCTTTTTCTGTCATGTCTGCCCGTCTCACCATGGACGTGTACATGGACTGCTGACTGTCTCGGCGCGCCTAAACGATGAATGTGACTTAACCGGAAGCTTTGTATACACGAACCTCATTTTAGTAGTCAACTGGAAAATAATCGTCTGCAAGCAGTCCAGTAATGACAGTTGGTGGCATCACAGCATCCAACTATGTATCATCCCCTGTACAAACTGCAGACCTCCTTGTGGGAGGATCTCGCGAGAACATTCTCGTTGCGTTAATACTTTGAAAATGTCTTCAATATGAAGTCAATATGTTTTAACACGCACAGTGTACATGCTTAATTTCTGATTCATTCAGCAACGACAAATGGGTGATCTTACCACCACCACAACTATCACCACCGCCACCACCACCACCACCACCACCAAAGTTTGTTCAGCTTGGCAACCACGTATGGCTGTTGGCGCATGCGTACAACAAAGTGGTTACCAAAACATCATAGAAAAAAATATCTCCTCCTCCCGCCGCCGCTGCTGCACCTTTGGTGGCGCGTGGTGCCCTGCCCCGTCCTCCTGCCCCTCCCTGCCCCGCCACAGCGCGTCGGCGGCTTGCTGCAGTCCGTCACGTGGCGCTGGCAGCTTGTTGCATGCAGGCCGCTCCGAGCCCCGGTTCCCAGGCAGCCGCCGTTCAAAGCCGAAAAACTTGCCTCCCTCGCACCGCTGCTTTACTTTTTGAAGTGGCCGCCTTCTCAACAGTTGGCCGACTCGGCGCAACCAAACATAAACAAAGTTCGGATCCGGTGCAAAAACTATTTATGGGGCAACAGCCACGGGTTTCCATGACAATTCGCTTTTAACTAGGAACTTTCTGGAAAAAAACGATCTTAGTGCATTCATCGTCTGACCGAACAGTCTCTGAAGGATGATGCTCTCCGTCTGACCACAGAATTCGGACAAACTTACTGACATATAGGTCACTGGGAGGATCTGGAGGTGCAGTCAGGTTCAGAGTTGAGAGGCGAGTGAAGCGACCCCAGGATGGACAGGGTCCGAGCGTTGTGTTACCTGATTGTGATGACCACCTGTTGTGTCTGCACGCGGGCCGAGAAGGCTTTGGTCAGCATCAACACCAACTCGACCGACGGAGTGTCGGGGTCAGGGTCATGCCCGATTAAGCTGAGGCCAGCAGATTCCACCTTTAAACCGGGGTAAGTAGCTATCTCGTCTGGGGTCAGAATCTTAAATATCTGTTTGGCCATT
This sequence comes from Pomacea canaliculata, assembly GCF_003073045.1. Taxonomy (NCBI): domain Eukaryota; kingdom Metazoa; phylum Mollusca; class Gastropoda; order Architaenioglossa; family Ampullariidae; genus Pomacea; species Pomacea canaliculata. The sequence continues at coordinate 34,143,272 of NC_037592.1, read as the reverse complement.
AGGGATAGTTCTCGACGACTGACAGTAAAAAAACAAACAAACAAGAAAACCATAGTGTAGGGGAAGGAACTCCGTAGAAGACTCGGGTAGACACAGACAGACTCGGACACATACAGGTCTCTGTTTTCGTTTCCTCCCTTTGCAGAAGCTAACTATGGCAGAACTTTTTAAAAGTATTTTCTGCTTTTTTGTTCCCTTCCACATTCACTGTTTAGTCACTCGTCTGTTCTGCCACTAAGCACACTAACACTTTTCTGACCGTATTTTTTTTCTTCTTTAGTTTGCTGCAAAGTATCTGCTCACTTATTCTCTTCTCTTACTTTAGTTGCTTATTTTGAAGGGAAAGTACTTCCACCTAGAGCTGAATGCGCACAGGGAGGGAGGGAAAGGGAGGAAAACCGGCAATGGGAATAGGTGTCACGACAGTGGCCCATGACGAGATCTGAACCCAGGGCCTCTCACTGCAGCGGTGACAAGCAAGTGTTCTACCCACTGCTCTGTGGACGCCCTTTTATTTCTATTTATTTTTTCTTTTCTTTTATTCTTTTATTTTATTTCTATTTCCCTCCATTTTTTTACCAAAAATTACAATAAATTTTTTTTCTCTGGTTGCTTTGATTGTCACTGCGTCCACCTGTCTTTCTTTGTCCGTGTTTCAGCGCTTTGTCGTTGTAAGTGATATTAAAGCTGTTTTTGTTTACAAATACATAAATAAATATATCGCAGGCTCTAAAGTACGTGGGTTTATTTCCCTTCTTTCTGCCAGTGAGCCCCGAAGTTTTTTTGTCTCTCATTTCCCTGTAAAAACCTGTCTGTCTCTACTTACTCTCCTTTCCTAGAGTTGGTCTCGTTCTGTGTCATTACCGGTACCCAAGTACTTTTTGGTCTTCGTCCGTCTTACTCTCTTCTAATTTCTGCTTCCTTCCGTCAGTCGCTCCTGCTTTCATTTTGTTGACGATTTCTTTGATCATCTTTCACTCTAGCAATTATCTCCCCTGCCAGCCTCGGGACGTCTTTCATACACCGAGTTCTCTGCCCGTTCCTCCGAATTATTTTCACAGTGGAGGCAAGGCCCAGACGCCTTTAGACTTGTCCCCAACTGACAAATTCTCCATAAGAATCCATCACATTTGATGGATCATGTAGACGAACTTGCAGGACATCCGAGGTCACATCGTCAAAATCTTCCCCGTGGACCATGTCACTGAGAAAGGCAGTCAGTGTGTATTCACGCTCGTGAACGCTCATCCGTACAATCAAACACTCAATCACACACTCATACACACTGACAAACATGTAGGATAAGAGGTGAATAGTCCCCTGTACTCAGGCGTCCAGCCAGACATGCACATCCCGAGTTTCAGTTTGTTCGTAATGATGACAAAGTCTAAATTAATAAAGGTTTGGACTTAAAGATAGTCCTTAGTTTAAACATAAAATAACTGTTACTTGTATATATGATTGAACTTATCATATTGTGCCATCTCTCTGTCACACAGACAGAGTTTGTCGTGTGGATCATGAATATCAAACTTCAGTCACTACACGCACATATGTAGACAGCTAAGATTTATGTCTCGCCTCCATTTATCCCTGGAAGTGTACAACTAGAATGTTCTGCTCGTCTTCAAGAGTGAGTACACAAATACTCAAGTGTGAGTACACACATACAAGTAATCTGAACAAGTCAGCTACGACCTTTGCCCTCACGCAGGCGCTAAGTAAACATGGAGCACAGAAAAGTCCCCACGATAAGCAGGTCAAACCCTGATGACTGTCTGAGACAGGTTACACTGTCTGTCAGCAAACTACACGCGTGTAGAACACACCAGACACTACACACCAACATAACACAAGAATCTGTAGGTAAACAGAACACATAACATTTGTCAGTGTTTTTTTTTTAAACTATTCTCTATTCTTAATAAAACAGGTGATTTTGTGTAATTGAGATATTTCTTTTCGCAGTTCAACAGAAGTTGACATTTTTGTTATATTTATTTTGAATTCTTTCATATTTTGCCATAGAGACGGAGCAAGTTATGGATTTTTGTTAAATAATCTCCCTTGAGTTTTGTCCCGGGGAGTTATCTGCTTAGTCTTTGTGCTGCTTCCATTGATGCGCATCGTCAAGCAGGAGGACAGAAGGACGAGCTGTAGTCTCGCAGTGGACATGAGCGGAGACAACTCTAAAGAGATTGTCAGACATTAGTTATCACTCGTTCTTCACTTAACTGCTATCAGCCGTAGAGGAGAGCACATGGACAGACGCGGCAGTTGACAGGACCCGCTACTCACACCTGGGCGATGGTGAGCAGGTCGTGCACAGGACGACCGGCCAGTCCACCTCTTCACTTTGTCAGCCAGTGTGTTGGCAATGTCTTCCGGAGTTCTGTTGGTTCCTGCTATCAGACTGATGTCTGCAAAGCATCCTTGACGGATGCTCACTGCCTATGAAAGAAAGTTTCTGTTCGGTTATCCATCATTACACACTCGTTCACATTTCATATAAAGCTTTGATGATTGGACGAGACCCTCTTCGATGTTTCATTTGAACATCAAATCCCACGTGCAGAGTCAAAGGACTTTTGACAATCGATGAAGTTGTGATAAAGGCCCAGACGATGCTGTAGATGTTTATCTATCAAGATGACAGAAGATTTGCTCACCTGTGATTCCTCCCAGTCTGAAGCCAACCTGTTCTTTTGCGATAAGTTCCTCGGTGGCGATGGCGCTTTTATTTCTGTATTACTTCCAGCAAGGCTTTGCTTGTGTGGCTGATTAGGATTATGGTTTTGTAGTTTTGATGTTGTCTGATGTTTCCTTTTCCTGGGATGGTGGTATGACTAGCGACTGCGTCCATTCTTTAGACCATTCTTTGGGTTCGTAGACTCTTTGGAACAGAGCACTGGGAGTCTTTGTTGGTGTCCACCCTCCTTACTTGAGCAGGTCAGCGAGGACGATGTCACTGCCAAGCGACCCTCCTCCCTTCACATTGCATGCTGCTCTTTGGAACTCATCTCGAAGACCGGGCCCGGGGTCGGGTGGCAGTCACTGCAACGTTCCAGTACTCTAGTCCGTTTGTTTGAAGGATGATGGTGTTCGTCTTCAGAAGTAGTCCATGTCTTTGAAATATTCAGTCCATCGGTTTAGTACAACAAATGCTTTCTGTGAGATGGCTACATTTCCGTCTGAGATGAATCGAGTTGTCTTTGTTAGGGACTTCAATAGTTTGTTGACCTTCTTGTTGTCGCCCCTGACATCCGGGATCGGCACTAGATCCTGATCACCATCGCTGCCTTCATCCTTTTCCTGATGGAACCATTCCCTGCTTTGTATTTGGAAGCTGCTTCTGGTTTGCTATTTTTCTCAAAGACCTTCATTGTGTCACAGGGATCTAGGATTTTTGTAAATTTCAAGAGCCACATGCTGAGTGTGGTAAGATGTGTTTCTAATAAAGGAGTTGCTACCGGAATTTTTTGTAGAAACCATCAACATTAACTTTCTTTTGCAAAATTGTTTGGCAGCTTAATACTGTTTAATACTGGCAGTTTCATACAATTTGAACTAAAGAAATGTCAGAATTAACACTGAGGGGAGAAATTCTGTACACGTAACATTTGTCCAACCCTTTCTTTTAAAACCATGCACGATTTAAAACATTTTCTCGACGGGCGACAGTTTGGACATAAAAGTTCTACACGACGACATTATTTCATTATTTCTACACAATATTTCAGCATCGGAGAAGATTTTGTAAATGTTTTAATCACTTGAAATGCTCCCCGAAAAATCCTACAAAAACTGCATAAAATGGCGATGGCTTCACGTGACAAGAACTCCGTATCTATAAACAACTGACCAATTATCACCTTGGCCACTGGACCCCACGTGATGTTCACATGTTTACAACTCTCTACTTGTCTATTTTCGTGTTTGTCTTTTTGTTTGTCTATTTTCGCCGTTGCACCCTCTAAATAGTCACATCATAGTAATTCTCATTATTAAGAGTTTTGGTTTGGTCTGGCATCGTGACACGTGTCACGTGACCGACTTGTTCTGGCCTTTGTCAGTGATGGCGAGTGTTTGTTTAACCCTTTGCTCGCGGCGCAGCAGCAGACGAACGCATTCGTCACGGAGTCAAAGTGTTTGGTGTGTACAGGACTTGACTAGTTGCTAACACAATGAGTAAAGACTCAACAGAGCAGTGACAAATACACCCAAGTCCGATAACAACTACAGGGACACGAGGGGAGGCAACTCTTGATGACAAACGATAGCGACTTATTTTTTTTTTTTTACTTTGGGTTAAAGTGTCGCCACAGGGCAAAAGGTTGTGGAGATACAATAGTGATTTCAATAATCAGGATTGCAGCAGAATAATATAAACGATGATTAAACAGTTTGACCAAATGTTGACCTCAGTGGTGGGGAGGTCATGTGACTGTCAGCAGTGAACTAAAGATTGGTGGTCAAGGACTCGATACTCGTCTCGGACACAGTCTACGGAAGAGACACAGATTTCCTCCTTCACTTAGGTGTGGGTTTGTTTGTCTTGTCTTGTCTTTTTTTCTTTTTTTTACTTGTCTTTCTTAATTCACGTCCGAGTAGAAATGAACAGAACTCAGCCACCAGGCGACTTCGCGCATGACGGAGGAGAGGAAGAAACAAATCGAGGGGATGGCAGGAAGGAGAAGAAAAAAACCCTGTACACAATTTTCTCTCAGACCGTTTACGATTAGGCTCTGGCTAGTGATTGTCCATAAAATGACGACCAGCTCGTTGAGCGCCGGTTATATTCATGCCATGACCGAGAAACAAATAATCATCCTCTATGGCATACAGTCGCCCTGGGAAACGATAAGGTGTTTTTTTTCAAACGTAGAGTTCTGTTGCAGACCTTGTCAAAGAAAACAATAACCGTTGATGAGTATTATCTGGGCTTTAGATGTTTTTGAGGAACAGCATCTGTCTTCCTTTTTCATGGGCTGTTGTTGAAGCATGGAAAATGGACTCTAAAAGAAAAGTAAATAAAAATAAAACTTAACGAACGAATAAATACATAAATTAGTACAAAATTTCAAGAGAGGAACTTCTAAGGTCTGCACCAGAACAGATCGGTGTGAGTCTTTGCCCGTGGTTAACATCCGCACAGTCGTTGCCCGGGGCAACCCAGACAAAGACTTGGCAGATTCATGGTCTTGTTGGATCTTGAGTAACTGGGCCTCGTGATGGAGGACAAAGGTCGTGGATGACTGATTATCTGTCACAAGATCCGGTCGCTGCTTACTGGCTATACAAGAAGCGACTCTCCTTGACCAGCAGAGACCAAGACCTGTGAAGAGCTTTAAAGTCCATTAATCTTGGGAGGAATTCAAGATATTGGCTACTGCTGGTGAACTTTAGTCGGGGTTAAAAATCACACGAGTGGAAGAGGGATGGACGGAAAAGAGCACGCACAGACTGGAAGTAAAATAAAGAAACGAGGCACACTGGCACGTGTAGACAGATGAATGGACAGGACACAAAATTTGCAATAGTTTGATGCTCTCTTTCTAGACAATCAAAAATCGGCGCAAAGACAGACAGGATGTAACCCTGACCTGACGGGGTAATGTATGGTAGATGCTAGACTGAACGATGAAAGGAGGATACCATGGCAGTTTGTGTCAGTTCTGGACATTACCCAGGACAACAACCCATGGTCAGTGACCCCATGGATCCTGTCGCCAGGTGGGCGGGTATATTTTGTGTATTTTATAATCACAGCTCACCGCATGGTGTCGACCATCTATGAAATGAATAGCGATATGCCAACTCATAGCAGACAGCTAAACTACTAATAATTATTTTATCAGCATTTTTAGCTGACTGCTGTTAGCATTTAGCAAGCTTGACAATGAACTCGCGACTGGTCGCCATAAGTGGACAGGTGAGTCAAAGTTGATGCTGTTGTCCGGCGCCACCCACAAATACCCGTCATTAGCAGACAGCTAAAAGGTTCCCAGAATCCCTCTGTGTTGAGACACACCCTCAGGCATTTTAATATTTGTCAGCAAAATACCGCCAATAAAAAGTGCCCATCCCTGTCCCACTCTGTTTTTGTCTGTCTCTCCCTGCCTGTCCCTCGTCTTCAGTAACTTATTGCATCGCCATTACCGCCCGAGCATGTCCGACAAAAGCTTTATTCCATCAGGCCCCCGCGGCCCCCCGATGTGGCATAACACTTCCAACATTATGATAAATACGAGAGAGATCCGACAAGAAATGTGCAAACCACTGTATCTTTGTGTCGAGGAGACAGAGGACTGCCATCGATTCCTGTTACTAATGGCGGGCATGGCTTCATTATTTCCGGATTTTTCTTTCATCTACGATGCTTACTGGATGTGAGGAGCCTGACCTGCGGTTTTGTCTGTTTGTCACTTCTCTCTCGGCCAACAAGGCATCTTCGTTAAAACAGAACTAGCTTGCTTTATTCCGGGTATTTTCTTACTGTCGAGCAATCCATTTAGAGAATTGTATCGTGTCAACCACGTGACTAGGATCGGTCAGGCAATGAAAGAATAGAAGCTTCCAGTGGTAATGGACTCTTTGTCCCCCTGCTCTTTCCTATCGAACCTTTAGACGTTTATACATCCAGTTCTTCTTACCTGCCAACTATTTAGCCATCCACATTTTTGTCTACCATATACCGTTTACAAGTGTATATGTTCCCGTCTGTATAAGCAATATTAAAATTGCCTGGATGATAATTTGTACATGAAAAAAATTACCTTTAAGTATTAAGGTGCTTGAACAGGTGAACAAGAAAAATCAGAACAGCTGGCCCTTAAATACAGACCCCTGAATACCGAAACTAAATATTAAAAGGTTCATGTGGCTCCGTCTGTACGTGAGTTTCGTGCAGGCAGACAGCAGACGATGTAGACACCAACGATCGATTCTATTTTTCAAAAATAGAAAGAAAAGAATTCAACAAACATTGAAAGGAAGAAATGCTATTGATTTGGGCAATCTCTAGCCGACACCGATGAGTCGAGCACAAATTTACAGACAATCACCTCCCTGCCAGACAAGAAACCATCACGTGACAGCTTTACGCAGTTGTCTCCGCTCCCCGAAATCTTCGCCTCACCGCGCCGCAACGGGGTTCGAACTTTAGAATACTCTTGAGAGAAGCGCTGTGATTGGTCGAAAGGAGGTCGCCCCTCCCTGTAGCCCTCCCAGTTACAGCAGTTGGGGAAAAACTTTATGAGAACTATACGAGCCTCGAACTGGAGGCTGACTGTCAGCAAAATGGCCATCACTCTTTGTCTCTCTCTTCATTGCTTTTCTATTTCTTTCTCAATCTCTCTTAAACTCTCTCAGTTTCAAATTTTTTTTGTCTTCTTTCTTTCCAGTTTTGTGTCTTCTGGTGATTTAATTTTTAGTCTGAGAGTCTTTAGCATCTCAGTGTGAGTAATCATTTTTCTATTTTTTTCATCGAGTTCCTCCTATGCATGCATTTTTTTTTTCTTGTTTAATGTGCGTTATCTTGACGACCACGATGATGATGATGACGACGAAGACGATGATGATGATGTAGGACCAGAATCAGTCCTGCAATCGATGCTGCAAAATAGACAAAAAGTCAAAGCAGCTGCCTGTAACTTGGGAGTCGTCAGTCTTTGGAATTCATTTACATCAATCGTGGGATCGCACCCCGGGGAGCAAGTGTGATGGGGTAGACGAGGAGCGGGGTGGATGTATAAAGGACAGTTATTTCCTATTAAAGATCAGTGACATCGTTCTTTTTCTCTGAGCCCTTGACATCAGTCTTGTGGTAGTAGTGTGACATAAGTCTTGTAGTGTTTCTGGAGAATGTGTGAAAGACGAGAAAGAAAAATAATTACGAGTTTACACTAGGAATTTGCTTTCATTTTGTTTGTTTGTTTGTTTGTTTGTTTGTTTGTTTGTTTGTTTGTTTGTTATTTTGTTTTATACAGAAACCCAGCATTACATAATCCACATGCAACAATTATTGATGTATCAAACAAAGAGTGTGTGGCGTATATATAACTCGATCTAATTGTGTGAAAAGCAGTTTGCACAAGAGTAAATGTTAATTATTTATGTTGATAATTATGAACGCTTAACAGTATTGCGCACATAAAATTTTCATTGCAACTCGGCTGGAGTCCCCCCAAAAGAAATCCCAGGTACAAAAAGGTAATGTACCTCCTTGACAACAGTGTGGAAGCTGTCTGGTGTCCGGCGGCGTGTGGGACAAAGGTTGGGGGGTGTTGGGGGGGGGGGGGGGGTGCCTAAAAAAACATCCCAAAAAGCCCCCGGGGAAAGGGGAAAACAAGTCATCACGGGGGGGGGTGGGGTTTTTTGGAGCTGTTGCTTGGTGGATTCACGCTGTTTCCACGTGAAATGTCGCGAATACAGACAGCAGTTGAATCACAGCGCGCGTACAGCTTTAAAAAAATTCAAACAAAGGGACGAAACCAATTAGTGGACGCAGTGACGTGAAACGATGTTTCATGACGTCACGAATCCATCTGTTTGTTCGCCGTTACCGGGGTTATCGATCTAGGTCATGACACGCTTCAAAGGACGGACCGTCCACAGATCCTGCCAGACACCAGAGAGTCGTCAAACTTGTAGGTAATGTCAGGGGTTTGTTGACCGTGCTGTCCTCTGGCGTGGTGGCGCTGGCAACACACGGATGTAGGAAAGTACAGCAGGGTGAATGCCCTTGCCGGAAGTGGTCTTGAACATTAGCTGCTGTCTTGAGCATCTTTGCACTTGCCAGTGATCCTGTTTGCAAGCTGGTGATGCTGCAAAGATATTGATGGTAGGTCTAAGCTGGTGGTGTCACGTGACTGGTGTAGTCTAGTATACTGCCACCACAACACTGTTTCCGCTGTTTCCGTTGTGGATGTGTCTCCAAATGGAGGTCTACCAATGGAGTTCTAATTGTTGTTGTTATAGGACACCAAATGAAAAAGTGGAGATGACTCCATAAAGACAACCTCTCCCTTAAGATATTATAGATGAAACAGAAGCAAGCGAGCCCAGGGAGACATTTTCTCTTGCTTGTCTGTTTAGTAGAGGATGATGAAAGCACTCGTCTGTTTGTCAAAACCTGGGTGGAAGCCATTTGGGGCTTGTGATGTGCTGGTGGTAATCAGCTTGTGTTTACACATTCAACTGCACTGGGTTCATCCTCAGCTTGACATCTGTAAACAACCTTCTCTTAGGAGGTGTGACTGTCTGTGACAAGTTTGTATAAAACATATACTTGTGTATGTATAAATGAGTACATGTATGTATTGTCCAAAGAACATTTTTAGGCGAGTCAGGTAAAACCATGCTCGAGAGTAAATAAAGGGAGACTACTCAGCACATCCTGCTTCACGCGAGCGCTTATATATATATAAAACTTGAAAAAAATTTATCTTTCATATTCTGGCGTGTTTACTGTCATTTCTAGGAATTAACAAGAAGCTTGAAATATAACTGCGTATGTGTGACAGGTTCCGGATCCTTTCAAGTAGATAAATAAGATGATAACCAACTGTCAGCATGAAACAAAATAAAATTAACATAGGGTCCTCTTGTATTTCTGACTTTCTTTTTTCTTTCTTTCTTAAGAGAAGGTCCTAGCTACAGAATGATTTTTGTTACAGTTCTAACGCCGTGCTACCTATCAACTTTTCATTAAATCAATAATAAATAAATTCGAAGCTTCTAGCAAAACAGGAAATATACCCAAGGAAGTACTATTCCACCTAAAAAAGTCAAATTGCGATTCAGAAAGTCTGACTTTTCATGTCTGCCTGAAGACACCGTTGAGGTGCTGTCTTCCAGCTGGACTGGAAATGATGAGAAGAAAAGCAAAGACAAGAACTTATGCCCTTCAGAAGGTAGCCTGCGACAGGGACCACAGGGCACCGGGCACCTCTCGGTTCCCAGTAGAGTAAGAGAGGGCAGATGTTTATACAATAGTTCTGATGGCATTCTTATATTGATACTCGACACCAAAACGGTGGACCAAATATATCGTCAGCACAGGAGGACAAGGTGTGAAGATGCAGCAGTAGAAATGGATGTCTCATCACTACAAAGGACTTCAGTAAACCAGAATACATCATCACTACTTCAAGAATACCAGCAAGCCAGAATACTTCATTAGTAGCAGGACACCGGTAGACCAGAATACATCATCATCACTACAAAGACACCGGTAGACCAGAATGCCTCATCAGTACTGAAAGATGAGTGAGACAGCAGTGGACTGGAAAACTTCTTTAGTGCTGGAGGACAGGGAGAAATGAGAACAGCATTGAACCAGACTACCAGCAGTAACGGGGATTAAATGGATGACAGTAGACTAGTAAGCGCCAACAGTTCTGGAGGAGAGAAGTAACTATTGGATAAGTTATCCTAGAAACTTTATCAATATCGGAGAACAAGAACTAGTAAAGTAAGAATGGAGGAAGAAGGAACCCAAACATCCCATCATGTCGGAGGAGAGGATTGCAAGTTAAGATAAGACCAGAAAACCTTATCAGCCCTGATGCAGCGAACAGAAGACTCACTGAAGCAGAGGATGAGGAGGACGAGGACAGACCCTCCCAAACACCTCGTCAGCAGAATAGAGAAAGAATGAAGAGAAGCCTGTAGATGAAGCCGCATCATCAGCGTTGGGCACGGGGTTGCTATGGAGTTACGGTCGCTTCTACTCACAGACTCGTGCAGTCAATGGTTGACAATGGCGCGGGGAGTGATGGGAAGGATCATATTCTTCGGTGCCGCGGTCTCCTCACATTATAGCCACAGGCTTCCGGTAATTCCTGGCACAGGGCTGCCCTAGTAGCAGTGAGGGGTGGGAGAGATTTTATTCTCAGGCTAGGGACTCCTATCTCTTGTGAATAATGATGTAGATAAACAGATTGACAAACCACGTGATAACAAGAGAATGAAGAGTAGAAGGACAGAGAATGGATGGACAGACGGATGGATGATGCATGAGTGAACGAGTGAATGAATATCATGTTTTCTGATTTGTCATACCCGCCAATCACTGCCACTGTCACGAATTCATGACAGCAAAATCACGGTAAAGTAAACAAGAAAGTAACAAACTGGAGCACTATACATCTCCCGAAGGAAAATCAATTACACTGTCTTATAGAGAGCCCTAAGCAGAAATCGCTCCGCACTTAAGAGGGGAATGGTAGAGATGGGGGGGGGAAGGAGGGGAGGTCTGCGGGCATAAAGGCTGAACCAACCTCGAATTAACTCCTTATAATTGTTGGTGTAGGTCTCCATACTCCGCCGGCCTTAGGGCCCCAGCACCGGTGATTGCAGCTCACTAAGCAGCTTTCCAACGGTAGATGTAGATGGGTAGATGGGTAGATGTATGTCTGTGTCTGTGGCTGCGTGTCTGTGTGCTCACCCTTACGCATGTTATGTCTTTATTCATGAAATAGGCGATAACGCAATGCTAGTTATTATCAATAAACTCCACTTTGTAAGAGATCATCATCGTCGTCGTCGTCGTCGTCGTCGTCGTCGTCTTCGTCGTCATCATCAACGTTAGTGTACGGACCAGTACAGGAAGATCGGTGCCGTGCCTTAAGGTGGATTCAGGCAACATCAGGGTAGACACTCAGGCGAGGTGCGGTGAGGGAGGGGAGAGAGAGAGTGGGAGGGAGGGCTGAGGGACTGCCAGCGACTCCCGCAGTTAGCCAAAGCTTCATTAATAATTCTGGTTAAACGACAGGCCATGAAGGCAGACATAATTAGCGGCGTCTGCGGCTCGTCTAAAGGTCGGCCAGCGACTGGTGTCCTGCCCACCCGAGATCAATATGAAGTTTGACACCCGCTCACCCATGCCGCATAACTCCTTTCAAAAACTTCTGACAGCAGGTTGCAACATGAGGCGGGAAAACAAACGAGAGCAGCGCGTGACTGCGTTCCTCAATTTATCATGACGTCATGCTTTTTGCAATTTATTGTTGTCTGGGTAAACATCGGGGTGGGCCGTGCTTCTGCCAGCGAACTGCAGGCGGCTGTAGTCGACTGTGAGGCGAGCAGTCTGCAAAGTCATGCTCGCGATGAACATCGTATTGTGGCCGTCTGTAGTGAAGATAATTGGAAAGAAAGAAAGAATGATTGTATAAGAAAGAAAAAAGAAGAGGAAAAAAAACTAGAAAGTAAGACGAGTATGTAAAATTTCAGAAAAAAAAAGAACGAGCAATAAATGAAAGAAAGAATAGAACGGATAAATAAATAATAATTGAACAAATGTACAAATAAAGGACTGAAAAAAATGAAGCAGAAAAAACTTAAACAGAAGACAAATAAAAACGAATAAATCACCGATAATAGTGCTAGTGCTGGATATCTTACAAAGTGCGATTTTCCTTGAAAGCAATGAAATTCCGTTGTCGGCTATCTGGCACACTTGCTATCTCCTCCTAGAAAAGAGTATCAAAAAAAAAAGAAAAAAAAAGAAGTTTATGGGAAGAAAGCTATCGTTGATACAAAGAAAAAAAAAAAAGAAAGTACATATTTCACCAAAAATTGAAAAGAGCCCATTCTCAAAAAAGGGAGAAAACTCTAAACCCCTTTACGTGCCAATCTGGCCGAAGCTCAATCGGCCGTCCTCGGCTTATTCCGGCTCTTATCGGCGCCTGACACCTGACATGGCGGCCTGGCGGCAGGGCGGCCCTCGTGAGTCTAATGCTTTCTGGGGGAGAGGCAATTGAAGAAAAACTGTCCTAATAGGATCAAACAGAAGCGCCCGAAAGCGCTGTCGTCGTCTTCCACCTCGGCGATGGCATTAGGAGATAATAAGTCTCCACGCCGGGCAGGAAAAATTAATTCACTATATATCGCGGGAGAAATTAGTTCCCTTGTCGTGCGGGGAAAATGGAAGCTTAGTTTCGTATGAATCTGGACTTCTGCTGCTGTCACCGTTACCGGGGGATTCCGGTCACCTGAAGAAGGCAAGGAGCTCTCGCCGACATCTAAATATAGAGCAGGGGGGCTTAACCCTTTCGTTCTTTGCCTGAAACTTGGAGGTGAGAGGAAAAAGGAAAGCTCAACTGCACCGACATGTCCGTGGAAAAGGTTCACGGCTGTATCTCCTTTTTTTCTGAGCAAAGTAAATTAAAGACAAAGAACCTTTGACCCCCGGCCATATGTGGATGTCGCTTAGCTTCAGTTCTCTGTATCCGAAAGGCTCAACTTTTCATCAGATTTTGGAAAGTGTGGTAAAGATTCCCTTTTATCCGAATAATTCTTCCGAAAACATATGGCAGAAAATCATTTCAGAGGATTCAGAAGTCAGACCACTCTTTCTAAAGTCTTATATCCGAGATAATACGTCAGGTGTGCTGGTAGCTGGGAGATCAGGGGTGGGCAAAGTTTTCTTTTTGCGGGTCGGTCTTAACATTGTAAGCTAGGCGGTGAGACGGAAACTAGCAAATCCCAGGTCAGGTGACTGCACAGCAAACCTGATAGAATGGACAACACATGAGTACATAATGGGGTTCACTGACAGAATTTATTGTGTAAAGCGAAGCTGTTTAAATTCGCTCACAATAACAGTTTAAAAGTAGTCTTTCCTTTGAAGGCAGCCGCCCTCAATGCTCTCTAACGACTTCATCAGATATGTCAGCCATGTTGTTTTTATTCTGTGCTTTAATGTTAAGGACTGCTGATTTCTAATGCTGTTGTAATGGACAAATTAAATTTCAAGCAAATTAACTTAGACCGAATATAAAAAAGGAAAACAAGTGGACTTTACATTTTGTCAGAGGGGCCAGTCCAAAAAATTATCTCCTCCATAAGTTTTGTTTTATCTTTTTCTTGATGTATATTACAACGAGAATCGAAGACAGCACATAGAGCGGCTAGTGTATATATTAATAAACTACGGAGCTGCTTTTTGAATTAACGTCCTTATATCTTTAAAAAATGAAGTGTTATTATATACTCATAATTAGGTAATTATTATTTCAAAATGAACCTAACGCACTGATACAGAATAAATATTGCACTCGTGTTGCCCTTAAATCGCTGTAGAACATCCCAGCTCATGTAGATGGCGCTGACGCAGACGAAAGCGATTATTGTCAACGAGACGACGAACGAATATGAAAAAATCAGTATATGTAAAAATTCGACACCTTACACATACCCTGCAGCTTAGCTCGGGTGGTCTTGTCGGAAAACATGTCCGAATACCTCAACGCCCGCATTCCCCTTTCCCCAATACCTCCCGCCTGCTCTCCCCAAGCCTTTCCCTCCACGCCAGCACTTGTCTGTAGCCGTTCTGTCACGTGACAGGAACAAAACAACCTTAGTAACATGCAACAAATGGCATCGTCAGTTAAAAAAGAAAGAGAGAAAGAAAGAACTGCCATTCATATCTGCTGGGTCATCGACAGAGTAATTCGAGTTCCATGGCACGCGCCATGCCGACTTTTTTTTTTTTGTAAAGGTGAACTGCACCTGAAGTCTCTGCACCGTAAAAGCCAAGGAAGGAGGAGGTACCCGGCCCCCATAAATTTGATCTCCGGATACTTTTGTCGCTAAACCTCAGCTCTACCCGAGCAAACCAGACTCTGAACACAGGACGGGTCACGTGATCTGGTATCGGTGACCTACGGGAAAAGTTGCATTGTACCTGAGCGCCCATTACTCACTCATTACCTTGATGTTGCCAACTGTTTGTAAGTAGGATGAGAACTGTAAGCCAGGGAGGTGTGGAGCCGCAGTCTCGTCCTCCTGACTTGTGGCTGTTACTTTCTTGCCAGGCCTGCCTCCCACACCATGCAGATGATGAAGATAAATTCCTGTAAACAAGCCAAAATCTCGTGAAAGTAGATTGTTATTTATGTATTTACCTGGCGTGTGCAATAAGGAGGATGTAATTCCGTATTAATTGTTGCATAATTGATTTGTTACTTTAACTAACAGCCTGCAGGGTGGAAAAACCTGCTACACTCAGATTGTCTTCTCCTGAGTCCACCCCATTAACAACAAGCATGGGCCACACCTTGAAATCTCTAATTTTTACAGTTATACTTTGACAAAAGGGTTCTCTGGCAACAAGCAGATGGTATTAGGCACCCTGGTGAGACAGGATCAGGGAGGGAGGTACAGGAAAATCCTTTTGTACCCTGGTGTGTAATACTTTACATGTTATCTATTGATACTTATCATATCTATTACATTCTATATAACTTAAATATTATCTATCAATACTTATGATATTTGCATGTTATCTATCAAAACTTGTAATACACAATATTAAGATTTCTAAAATCGTTTTGTAGTACTTGCATGTTCAGATTTTTGAAACCATTTTGTAATATTTTAATGTAAAATTCTCCATTACTTTTTTGTATTTTTGTGATAAGTTTTTTGAAATATTTGAAAGTTAATTATTTCAAATTTAATTTAATTTTTAATTTAACAGTTTTGTAATATTTGCATGTTAAGTTCTCAAGTTAGTACATGTTAAGCGTATTATTCCACCATTTTGTAATATTTCCACAAGTTCTAACACCATTCCTTATTTGCTTACTTGAGGCTTGTGTTGACTCCTTCCCCGGGAAAAACAGTTTGTTTACTTTCCCAATAAACATCTCAGGACAAAAACAAGACTTTACAACCTGTGTAGACAGAAGGATCTGTAAACACTGAATGATTTGTTTCTTTTGTTGCTGACACGTGATCAGTATCAGGTGCAGAGTCACTTACCGGTTCTTTCTTCATTCTGTGTGTTTCGGGGGAGATAAGCAAGCGATTATTTGTCCTCAGGCTTCGTTTAGTCGCAGACGGAATTTATTTTTGACACTATCTCTTCCAGTCTAAAAGATAAAGTTGTATTTGAACACCCTGCTCTAACAAAACTGTGTCAGGTACATGAGGTGCATGCGTGGAAATTGAGTGAAAATGTGTTTCTGTAAAAGAGATATAATGTTACAGAAATAAGCATTAAGTTGATTGGTTGGTTGCTTGTTTTATCGGGAAAGTACTTCCACCCAGAGCTGATAGAGTTGGGAGGGAGAGGGAAAAAACTAGAAACAAAATCCGACATCCGGCCATGAAACAAGTGTCCTATACACAGAGTGTTCCTAGACGAGATCTGAACCCAGGCCCTCGAACTGTGACAAGGAAGAGTTTTTAAACTCGCTTTGAGTATTTACCCTCCGAAAACTGTCAGCAACATGGCCTCAGTTACAGGCCGGTGTTTTGCTAGATTGTTTCTTTGTTTTGTCACATTATTTGTTAGTTTATCTCCCCACACTCGACTTTGTTTTCAGACCCCAGGTAGTGGAAGACGGTTTTCTCCCTTTAATCTGGCAATTATTAATAATTATTAATCACTTGTCTTTCATCTGCTGGAGGATTTGTTGCTGTCGCTTACCCTTCAGCTCGGCTTAGCAATCAGCTTATTAATCTAATCAGTCCATCAGTCTCATCCATCTATCCAGTTGCAACTATGCCAGCTGAGGGATAGCCAGACAGAGATCCAGCCACCAGGCGTCAGCGACACGAGCGCCCTCATCCCGCTAGCGCCAAGGGAGAGCAGTGTGTGTGAAATGAGAGTGTTGACAGCAATAAGTACAGGGTCTAGACTCTGGCTCCTCTCATCCTGTGGCACCAGTCCCTCCTGTGGCTGCTGTTGGCTGTAATCAGTGCCGCCGCCCGGCGTATGGTATGCGAGATTAGCGCTCGCGGTCATTATTTCTGCTTATCAAACGGCCGCCAGCAACACCCGGGACAACATTAGAGCAATTAGTTCCAGATTATCTGTGCTCGTGGTATGTTAACAGACCTCGCCTCGGTTGGGATTCTTCAACAACCAACTGACGGAAAAATAAACCGTTTAAAGAAGTGATTGCACTTTTAAACACCCGATCAACTTTCGCAACATTGTTGGACGTCCTGCCAGGGGCAGGAAGGGCAGACAGACTGACATTTGATTCGGGCCCGTGCCCCGACAAAGGACAGACAGGAAGTGTAGAGAGACGAGGGCAAGAAGGAAGAAAGACTGGACTAATAGGGAGGGCATTGTTACGTTAACCATGGCGAATGCCCTGCCCCTGGTGTCCTCAGTCCCTTGATGGACCCATCTGCAGTTTTCTCTCCTTTTTTTTGCGCTAACGGAGGCAATCTCCCGTCCTTGCTTTTTGAATTAACTTTCTGCTATACTAAGGGCTAGTCCTCGCCGCTCGCCGTCGCCCTCGCCGCGATAATTGATTCGCGATTAACGCTGGCGACCACGGATGACCTCTCGACCTCATTTTCTCTGGCTACAGTACCAGACCTCCAGCGTCCAGCAGCTGGGTGTCCCTTGTGACTAACGAGTGACCCCTGGCAGGGCGAGAACAGCGGGAAAATAGTTAAAAGCAAGGTTTGTCTAATTACAAAACAAAGCAAATCATGAAAGGTGTTGTAGCTCTCCATTTCACTGAAGGTCTGCCATGGTCAGGGATTCGAACAAGAGCGCGTGTAAGTGGTAAGGTGTAAGAAGTGATAGACACAGAGGCTTCAGTAATATGAAGATTAACAACAACAAAGCTGTTTGTTACACCGAATCGGATTTCCTTTTCTTAATACTCACAATACTGAAGGAAATTGAAGGAAGCATTCACGCACGTCAACACACACACTGAGGAAGGTCTTCGGTTATAAATAGAATATTATTATCATTGAGATAGAGATCTTAGCAAACAAAAATAATAAGAAAATAATAAAATAACATAAATAAGAAATCAGAAAAATCTTCGTATTTCATAAATGTTATCGTACCTAACCCAAATTGACCCCAGAGCTAACCCTAACCCAAATGAAGCCCATGACCCCTATCCAATGCTAACTGTAACCTTTAACCTCCGTTTATTTGGATCCTACCCTTCCAGAAATCCAATCCAGTAACACACACATACACACAAACACACCTTCGCACATATCCTGATGTGATGCTTGACTTCCTGACCTCGCCCTCTTTGTGTCAGGGTGCAAGCAGTGTTGGAGAAGCACCAGACGGCGCTGCTGATGTTGCTGGGGTTCGGTGGCTTCTCCATCATCTTGGCCCTCATCCACAACGCCGTGCGCAAGTATGTGTTTCACGACGAACACAACCTCGACACCACCTTCGACGCCGGCGGCAACGTCAGCCTGAGTCTGACGGCGGTGACTGTGGCGTCACAGCTCTTCTGGCCTGGTGACATCCTGCACAGCGCCACCCTCACCACCAAGGTAATCCGCCCTCGCCAGCTTGCCCACAGCTTGTGCCAACATTCGCCAACACAGTCTTTGTTCCTGCTGCCTCGCTCTCTCTCTCGTCATTGTCTCTCTTTTTTTTTTCTTAATATCACACACACACACACAAACACATTCACTGACAGATATTTTAAGAAAGAATGTGCATGAGTGTGCGTGTGGATGTGATCTGTGAATATGTGTGTGTGTTCTGAGAGCCAAACATACACGCACATATTTTATTTTTAATCTTCACTACAAACGAGAATTATCTCTCACTTGTTCTCTTTCTCACACACACAAACACTCTTTGCTATCTCCGGAAAAAAATGTGCGTGTGTGTTATATTTACTCTGAGCACGTGGGGTGAAAAACGAGAAAGAAAAATCGTGAAAACAAGAAATTAATCATTACATGGTCGGGGTCAAAAGTGCAAGAGGCCGCCACCCTTCACCCCGGACCCGCCGGACGACAGGAGGCCAGCACAGGGTGATTTACGAGTTGCACGATGAACCACACCGTCTGTAGCAGTCTCAAGCAGAGCATCACCATTGTGATGGCATTAGTCTAAGACCTCTCTAAGAGCATTGCTTCAGGACGGCCACGTCTGCTAGAAGGCAAAGAACAGTTAACAACGGTCTAGTCTCATGTCTACCTTTTGCAAAAATCGCAGTTTGTATCGAAAAAGTCTTATATCTTAGTTAATTTTGTTTCCTTAATTGCAAACTTATTTGGACTTCGACTGGACTAACGGTCCGCTGTGATGTTCGTTTCCACACTACTGGCTTCTTGTGAGCTTTGAGTCACTTTGCCAAATCTTGGTCAAACATTCGACATTTGTTGAGTTAAGAATGGTTTTACCAAGGTGGTTTGACAGGAAACAGATTTCTCCAGGAAGTTTGAAAGTGCAGGCGGGCAAAGGTCAGGACGAGGGTCAAAAACTGTCGTGGAGCAAAGGTTTTAGGTAGCAAGAACATTCCTCTTCTCTCCTCTTATTCATTTCTCCAACATTCCTTCCGTAAGACGAGTTTTCTCGTGCATCAAAGAATTTTCACTTATAAAAGTTTTTGACTATAGTCCCCATTTTTTCTCTATGATTTTTCATTTAAACTTCTTTACCCCAGACACTTCAAGAAACTTGACCTTCCGTTTATTTGTCATATTAACAACCCTCCCTCTCCCAAGAAAAACTTAGATTCATACATTTGAATAGTATTAAATCTCCTCCCTTGGCCAACAACAACAACCTCAGTCTGTAAGAAATATCAGGTCCCTCGCCGGCCACGGACATTGGACAAAACGACAAGAAGACAGGTTCTGTGCATGGCTGTGTCTTGCAGGACATTTCTCTTCTCTGTCTCCTTATGTTTTTGTTTTTTTCTCGGAGACGATCCATTTTTAATTCACTCCAGTGTGCCGTTGCTTTCTGGGTTGATTAAAACTTATTTCCCTTAGCTACGGCGCTGGCTGCACGTCACTCATCCGGTCAACCAGCGTGGACACGTGTCGTCTGCTTCATCCTCATCCTCGTGGTATGATGCAATTCTGTCTCGGAAATGGCTGACGGCTGCAGCTGTTGTCGGATGTTTTTATTTCTTCATTGAATTCGTGCTATATATCTGTGTCGACATTCCTTCCGTTGATTTCTTCTTCTTTTTTCTTCCTTCCGTTCTTTCACGCATCTGCTCACTCATTCGTCATTCATCCTTTCTTTCTCTTCCGTATTTTTATTCTTACAATTATCTCCTCTCCTTCCGGTTTAAACCTTGTTTAAAAACTGATGCTCACCAAAGAAGGAGATGGACTGTAAGTGAGTCTACCCGTGTGAAAGAGGGTCTGTATGTCGGTGACATTCTATTCCTCCCCCGGGTAGCACCTCCACACGCACGGGGCCAAACAGTTTCAGCTTCGTCATGGCAGATACCATCTCCAACTAGACGGTCCAATTAAAGTTGTGGTGAGCTGCAGCTGCGCGGAAACCCAAGACTTCTGTGGGGACAGAGAGATGTCTCCTGCTTTTCACCAGCTCCGGCTCAGTCGTCCTGCTGGGACACAGGCTGATATCGCCATTGGTAACCAGGCCCCGATGCCGAGCCCCTGCCCCTGCCCCTGCATCCTTGCTGGAGAGGCCGAGCTGATGACGTTGACTTGCCAGTAATTACGAGCGAGGGCAATGTGTCAAACATGAACATCTTCATTCTTTGTGAGATTGAAACTTACTAAATGAATACTTCATCAACGGTCATCAGCATCAGATTGGACATTCTGAAGAATAGATGGTCGATTTTTGTTGACGACGATGATGATGATAACGATGAAGATAATTTTATTTTTCTTAATATCCCGAAACCATTAACAGTTAGGTGGTTAAAAATTTCACTGAATGCATGCACCCGACAACAACCACACAGACA
This sequence comes from Pomacea canaliculata, assembly GCF_003073045.1. Taxonomy (NCBI): domain Eukaryota; kingdom Metazoa; phylum Mollusca; class Gastropoda; order Architaenioglossa; family Ampullariidae; genus Pomacea; species Pomacea canaliculata. The sequence goes on along the minus strand of NC_037592.1, from coordinate 34,122,579 downwards.
CTCGCAAACCACCAATTTTCACTATCAGAGACTCGTGCTGAGGGAAGGAAGAGGAAGAAGAGGCATCACTCACACACCCACCCACACATTCACACACCCACACACACAAGGTTCAATGCTCATGGCGATTTTGTCCAGGATCGATACCCGTGACGGCACCCGACTGCCCTTTGATTGGTTCTGTAACGAAGTCAGTAATTAATACTCGCTGGCTATCTCCTCTCCCTCGATCTCTTTCCCTCGCCAATTTTTACTGGACCTCGTCAACATTCCTGCTCGATTGTTGCTTCCTCGTGAGGTGTGACTCGTGCTTCTCTAAAATAAATATAAAGCCATCTACATGTCAGTTCTTTCATAGCCACACAGTAGATGCTTCCTTTGGCTACCTTGCTCGTCCTTTTCACAGATTTACATTTGTTTACATTCATAAACTGCAGTCTGCAAAACAGCCACAAACAAACAAACAACTGGCTAAAGAGCTTCTGCTGTGATGTAGTTAGAAATTATTGTGATTAGGTCACAAGTTCACTCACCAGCGATTTCTAGCGCCCAGACTTTAAAGCTGTTTGAGTTTTCATATAACAACAACAACAACAACAACAACAACAACAACAACAACAACAACAACAACAACAATAATAAAATCTCAAATTATATTTCTTTCATTATTTGTAATGAGTTGCATGTTATCGCTGAATTTCGCTTCTGTTTCTATTTCAGAACGGCATTGCCGGACCCTTTTGGTATTCCGTGGGCATCATCGCAAACATCTTCATCTTTCCAATCTTCTCCGTGCAGTTCAAGACCAAGGCGCCTGGTGCCAAGACATATTTACAGGTAAAGTGAACGCGGGCATGGCTCAGACAAATGATGCAGATGTAGGTGTCTAAAAAAAAGTACGAAGGTAGACTTCATGGAGTAATGTCCAACATTCTATGGTCACGCCAGAGTTTCATGGCACGTGGTCCAACGTTCACTAGTCATGTCAGACGTTCACTAGTCACTTACTTTTCCCCTGAAAAGAGCCGTTATACATTGTATACATGGCTCAGAGGTACAAACGTTCTACTCTCTGTCCTCCTCTTAAGCACTGAGGTCAGCTCCACCTGTGTACCCGGTGATAAAGAGGTATAAACAGCATAATTAACAAGGGAAAGTGGCGAAAGGTACAAACTTGTCTGGACCAGTTATCAGACTTGCAGATTACGAAATCTTATATACTTTTTTTTTTTATCTGCGATCGTGCCTAACCGAGCGATTAACTGCGGTAAAGGGAGACTGGCAACAGAAATGACACCCTGAAGCATGAGCTGACTGTTCTAGAAGCCACCCGGGTGATTGTTCGTGAGCAAGAGCTATTTACAGCTCCTGGCAAGACGATCTTTCCACTTCAGCGCATCGACGATGTCTGTCTGCGCTCGGCAGTCCCTCGTCACTGTCCGACTTTATCCCGGTCTGTCATGGCCGCCTGACATTCGCGAATATCCCTGACCGTCACTAGCCGACAATGGTTATGGTTATCCGCCCTATACAGTGTCCGCAAGACGTGTCGGTTACAAAACCTCCGCCATCGGCCCCCATTGCCTTCTGGGTCATGTTCTTGGTCCAGCACGATGGCTCGACAGCAGTTTTTATATTCCTTTGTAGCGCAATAAACCCTGACAGCTTTGATGTGATTTGAATCATTGACGAAAGCGGCGGTAGTTGAGGATGTTATGAAAAGAGAGAAAAAAGTGGCGGTTTTTTCCTTTGAACAACGCCGCGCTCTGACCGAGGGCGGAAGGTGTAATCCGCTACCCAGGATCCCTTCTTTCTCTGTGAAAGCAGAAAAGGATTGGGAGGAGTGGAGGAAGGCGTTGAGATCACCAAGAAGTGGAATGGTCAGGTGCTGGGGTTCGATTTGTCGTAGCCCACCCGCTCACTGTCATCGTACTCTCCATAAACACTTCGCCGGCGCTCTCTGTAATTATTTATCAATGCTGACCCGCGCTTTTGACATCAAGAGCAAGAGCACGTGCACGCATGCGCACGCACAGATCTTATGAAATAGTATCGTCTGTCCGAGCACGTTCTTAGAGTTTTGTCCTTAGACTTTTTTTAGATCACTTGATATTTCTCATCATAAATACCTGATATTTGTTTCCTTTTTTAAGACGTGCTTTGAAGGAAAGAGTGATGCAGCTTTTTATTTTTGACATGTTTGCCATCACATTGTGATTAGCTGTGATATGCTTTTCACTTCTGACATGTTTGCCATCACATTGTGATTGGCTGTGATATGCTTTTCACTTCTGACATGTTTGCCATCACATTGAGGGTTTTACAAATTGCCTATTACAATTTTTTTTTTTTTTTGGTCTGTTAGTTAATTTCTAATTGTTATTTATTTTGCTTCCTTGAGGACAATTTTTGTAACTTTTTATTCTGTTACTCATTCTGTATCGAATTAATTTTTCTAACAGCTGATTATGAGTCAGTATGACAGTTATGGTAAAACACGAATATGCGATATTCATACAAAAAATCACGAGAATAAAGTGAGGGGTATACTCCTAAGGGAACAAATAACACATCATTGTTTGTCCAAAATGCAAGTTTAATTAATATCCAGTGACAACTGAAGCGTGTGTTTTGATTCAGCTTGTTATTTGTTTTTAGTTTTTATTGACATGTGGTTGAGAACGTGCGTGTGAGTCTGAATGAAGAAAGGGAGGACTGTTTGTATTTCTGTCTTCTTTCTCACTCGTCGGAGCAGGGTTAGAGAGGACGAGAGAGAATATTTTTCCCTTGTTAGAATGAGTTTATAGTCATCGCCTTGAGAACCTCCCATTGGTCCTTCTAAGCGCGCGTTTCCGGTTCTCCTTGCACTAATTTCAGTAATCTCCAGGAATGAAGTTTTCTTCCGAATATTTCTTAAACTCTCCGAACGGCAAAAGATCAGCACAATATTGAAAGTAGGAGATCAGACGGAGCGGGGTTGGCTTCAGGGGCGCCAATGCTAGCTTTGATCCAAGGAAAGAGCACTCTATCCTGCAGGAGGATTATTCTGATCATAAATTTTTACCCAGCTTGTTAAGTCTCGGCTTTGTTGTAACCCAGATACTGATGTATGGCCATTGCATGCATGCATATTGATAGCATGATGCGGGCTGAAAGGTCGGTGTGATGAATGGAAATTAAATAAAAATTATACAAATCCACCATATGAATCTTCTAAGAAATAGAACTCGTGCAGTTTGCTGCATTATAGTTTACAGATTTTGTCCCGTTTTGACCTTTGACATACTGCAAGCACTACCAACAGATGAATCAGTGATTCCCTTGCTGTCGTCTGTGGTTGTCCTGATTAACCTCTCCCATTTCCATGACATTGCTGCAATGCGGTGGCGCGGGTTTGGTCCCGTGACCTGTCACGTGTCTCACTACTAGATTTTTGCTAAGCTTTTGACCTTATACGACCAGACTTGATGTATGATGTTCACAGCTAAGAACTGGTGAACTGCAAAGGCTTTCACTACTAAGGATTTTATGGTGTGCAGTGTTGTAAGTTCTCGAGCAAATACAGGAAGGACATCATGGCAACATTTAAACTCTCAAACTCACGAAGCTGACAAACTTCAAGTTAAACCCTCGTCATCAAATCATCAGATTTTTAAACTGGTCTTTTCTTCTAGTAAGCTGCTTGATTGAGGTCACACTATTATCTTTCTTTTCCGGGTGGAGGACCCTCGATATGCGTTAATGAACAAGCAGTAAAAGCAAATTTTAGTTTAGACTGTTCTTGACGAACCACTCCAAGGCCCTGCACCGTCTTGGATGACCCAAACCATTTCATCTCAAATCGTCCTCAGCACATTGCTTTATTGCCCAGTACCATAATTTCTCCCCCAGTTCTTTGGCTCTGGAAGGGTATTATTACAAGAGTCTTGAAGACTGTAACCGAAGATGTACCGGCCAACGAACAGACGTTAGGGTGGACGCTAGGTGTCTCTGTTGGCAGACCACACTCGTGCTTGGCAACTTGCAGTTGGCAGTCGGCCTCCCAGTCTCGCCAGCGACTCGAGGAGGACAAATGCAAACGTGTCATTGATTGAGCGGCCAGGCTCTGCGGACAGAGATGCTGTGGGAATGCAGCAAGTGGCTCATTGGACCGAGTGGTGCGGGGTGATGCGGTTCCTGTCAACAGGCTCACCCTGAGATGGGCGTCGGTGGCCGCAACACGTGGCAGCAGACGACACCTTTCCTTGGCCAGCAAAGCCGCCGTAGAGCAGCCTCTTACAGACTGCTACAACTCTAGGAAGACAGAACTCTGTCCTTTCGTCTGTTTTTTTTTTATTCATTTTTATTTATTTATTTATTTTGAAGTAGTGAGGTAGCTGTAACTGGGTGGCTGATTAAGAAGAGAGTGGCATCACTGTTTTAAGTGTTTTGTTGAATTCTTTTCACTAGTTCCATTGTCTCATCGAGGTTAAAGACATGGTTTATTGTGTTCATGCCATTAACCACACTTTCACCAAAATAAAATATTATTATATAGCGGATTTTTCCACTGTAGAGCAGGATTTAATGCGCTGTACACAAAAACAAACAACATTGAAATATAAAGTCAAAGCACAAGTCGCACGTGCAGCATTCGCAGTCGAGGGAAATGTAAACGCAAAGATACAGTGTGATTAGTCGGGTACATCCAAGCCAAACCTTGTCAAACATCGGAGATTCAAAGAGTTTGGAGAGGAAATCTCTCAGGGGTGTGAGCAACTAAAGAAAATCAGAATTCTGGCAAGATTAAATAAATAAAACTGTACTCGCTCATTTTGGAACTATGACAAGTACAATTCTGAGGACAATGACTATCATTCTCGCGAAACTGATGTTTCATCTCTGGAAAACTGTGTGTGTCGGTGAGAGTGTAAAATTAAGAATGTTCATATTTACCTCGACAAACACAGGAAGATCAAAACATCAAGGCACCTGCTACATTTTTTTTTTACAAAAAATAATCTTTTGTGACAATCACATAGATTAGCTATTTTGTCGACTGTTACCCTTTTTCAACAAAAAATAAAATTCGGTCAAGATGGTTCTAACTTATCAGTTTGTTCCCCTTGACTAAAAGAACTCTTTATACTCTGAAAACTCAGATTGGTATGTTGTAATGGTTTTATTCCTGATGCTGGCTATGCATTTTAGTTTTGTCAGCGCTGTCGATTCCATCTGTTAATTCATAACATTCAGTCTTCTTTGAGTCGCAGAGTTCATTGGAAATATCTCTGTAAGGACACCCCAGTCCTGTCAGGCGGTGTCTGCAGATGAAGCGGTAGTCTAGGCAACCTGTCTGGACACTGTGAACTCCTGTGTGTCACAGGCTTCATTAAATTAGTCATCCATCTTCCCATCTGTCATCGGGTTGATTTGATAAGAGCAGTTCCTCTGGACATCCACTAGTTTCTAGTTAACAGATGCGGTTACACAATGCGAACAGTTTTATTTCATTGTGAGCAAGAAAACGAATGGAAGAATGGTATTGGGAGCACATCATACGGGTACATCGTGTATTGGGTGCACATCATGGTGTGTAACTGTAGTCCAGTGTCACTAACTGTAACATACAGAATTCTGTGTGCAGCATACATATGTTTATAAACTAATAAGAGCCTCTGTAAATATTCTGGAGATGTTGTCCCTGCCGTACAGTATGTAGATGCTGTTGGTGTTGTTGCTAAATCATTATATAACATCAATATAATCGATGGAGGATTTCTGTTATAAAAGTTAACAATCCAGAACTTTCTCTAATAAATTGGGTTTTGTGGTTTGTAGCTAATAAATCAGAGCATAATAAATCAGAATTTACTCCTGTTAAAACTTTAAATTAGAATATTCAGTTAGTACACCAGAACTTGCAATTAATGATTCATAACTCGCAGCTAGTAAATAGAACATAAATAAATAAGAACATAAAACCAATTAATTTGAGCTCACAGTAATACTGTTTACATGACAGACAGTTTATGGTCAAGAAACATCTTCAGGCGAAAGTAGTACGCGGTGCTTTTTACTTTTTTAAAAAATTTTAGTAAATTTGCGAGTCCTAAAAGAAATTCTTTCTTATGATCGGCAGAGACATGCACATGCACACACACACCCACAGTAGTTTGTACCCCGAGTACTCACATTCACCAACACAATGCAAAGGAAAGCACAAGCAAGCCTAGAGTAGCAATGAAATGTTTCAGCTGGTCGACTCTCTCCTCCATTTCGACCTCTTGACATTCGCAACACATCTCATGACATCCATTAACATTTCCTAACAGCCACTTCAGCAGCCATTGGCTGAACACAACTCTCAGGTATTGACCATCATGCTCCTCCCCATCCCACCCACACCCCCTCACATGCATGCGTCGTCTGGAATACAGAAATGATATTGCCATCCATCAGCCACCCCGGTGGTAGAAGGTGTTGCAGATGAACCGAACTCTGGGTAGGCTTTGAGGTCAGGGTGCAGTTTTAACTAGGTGGCTACAGCTCCTGTGGGATGCAAGTTTATTTCTTCAATAAAGGGTTGAAACTGAATACAGTCTACTATTTTCTAAAGCCTAGGTGGACGCACCCCTTTCCATTACCAAGATACACGCACGGGTACATCAGCATGTGCAGAAAGACTTCATAGTCCTTCGGTCATATGGCCTCAAGTCTCCCATTGGCTGTAATGTTGAGAAAATAACATATGTACAATTTTTATCTCTGTTCTATTGACCCTGATCTGTGAAACTCCTTCAAAAGCTGTACAAACTGTTAAGAAAAAGACAGAGGAATACAAGCACGCAAACTGACAGGCAGAGGACAAGCGAATAACACGCTGGACCGCGGAAAAGCAACCAAAACGATTTTAAAAAAAATCCCATTAAGAGATAAAAACAAAAAGAAAAACTTTAAAAAAGAGTTTAAGTGACAGATTTATTTCGTGCCATACAGAACCTATCGGGACGATGCTTCTGTAAGTTTGTTGACACAGCAGCTGTAGGCCTCTGGCTTGAATAAACGTTTTCACTACAGTGTGACAGCGAGGCAATGGCTGCCTGCTCGATATGTTGAATCAAGGCCTTGTAAGAGCTCTGTAATAACTTAGTGTTTGGAGACAGAAACAGAAGCAGACATCGCCAAACAGGTCTTCCTGGTCACATGTCAACGATAGGCCCCTGGTCTTCCCCTTCCCGTCCAACAGCACCCACCCACCCCAACTCCACCATCTCACCTCTCGTTACAAAACCAAACAGATCGACGTGGGCACCTAAAACAAAAGGATGGAGACAGTAGCTTTGGTTCTGTGGCCACGTGGGATGTCATGTGATTCGTTAACTGACTTTTCTCGCGTCATCCCCAACAACCTACGACCATCTTATACGTGCCAGTCGATGCATCCTTTCCCTGATTTTTTTATTTTCCCCTTCTTTCTACGACTCTTACATTTTCCCAGCATTTGTACACATTTCCTGAGCTTTATATAATCAATTCTTTCGCTTTTCTGTGACTTTCTCTCGCTTTTTTCAAATCCTTCCATTACTTTTTGTTGCTTTAGTTCGTGGCTTTCTTTTTTCTGTCCAATATTGTGTCCTCGCCTTTTCGCCAATGTCTGGTACTTTCTTTTGCGATGTCACACAATCGCTAGGTTAATGAGATCCGTGTCTACTAAACGATAAAGGTATTGAAGCTCTTTGATACTGGTTTTCTCACCTACCTGAGTCTACAAACTTAAAACACGAACTTGTATGACTGGACTGCTGGCAGACGGATTTTTCTAGTGAACTACTAAAACGAGGCAGGTGTGTACAAAGCTTCCGGTTTAGTCACATTCATTGTTTAGGCTCGCCGAGACTAACAGCGGACAACTTAGAACATAGAATCAGCCAATACAATCGTGTTAATCCTGTTCCCAGACTAACATCATTATTGTCAGTCTAACTCCGGGTCCTTCTGATTATCTCCTTTCCTCTACTTCCTCTACAGATCATTCACGCTCGCTTTGGGAAGCAGGCGCACATCGTCTTCTGCTTCTTCGCCATCTTGACCAACCTCGTCATCACCATCGGCGTGCTGCTGGCAGGCAAGGCCACCATCCAGTCTTTGACCAAGAACGCCTCGGACGAGTACTCGGTCCTGATCATGGCCACACTCTTCGGCTCCTACTCGCTCATCGGCGGCTTGGGTACGACCTTCTACGTCTCCTACTTCAACGCCTGCCTCGTCTTCATCCTCCTCATCGTCTTCGTCGTCAAGATCCTGCACAACACGGACGCGCAGTGGAAGCACGTGGGCGACACGTCACGCATGTATCAGGCCATCTCCTGCATCGAGGGCCCACCCGACAATGTCGACAACAGCTTCATCACCTTCAGGTAAGTGCCTGCACGCCTCGCTCAACGACAGTTTCTCTTTTATTTTTGTTCTTTGTTTTTAAATTCCCTTGACTGTAATAAAGAAGAAAGAGGAAGGTGATGATGATGAGAGGAGGATGATAATGATGGCAATAATAACTATGATGATGATAAATGTCTTGAAAACGAAAAGACGGTGATGATAATGAAGGTAATAAAAACTAGCAATTTTCCGTGTCGTATTTTTCTGTTACATTACTTTTCAACACCACCGGATTAGTAAGTTAAAAATGTTTTAATGTTCAGTGAATTTCAGTGAAGCAAACTCTGGTCACAGCTCCAATACAGACAGAAGCAATAAAAAAGTATCATTTCAGTAAAATGAGATGCAAGCCATGCCAGTACACGGAAACGTGATCACAATACGGGTATCGTTTTGGTACAATGAGACGTGATCATAATACGGGTACATCTTCGGGAGTATGAGATATGATCCCGATGTGTAGACCGAATGTTTTGTCCTAGTTTCTCTGACTATTGGTTACTCGATCACCACTTGAATAACACCCGTGCACCCACACTTCTATCTCTTTCTGCGTACTTTCCGTCTCCCTGTATGTCTCACCTCCTGTCCTATGGTCATTTCAGTACAATGTGACCCCGTCGGGTGATGGTTACTTACAAATACTACTTTACCCACTCAGCAACTGATGCTAGTCATGGCAACCTAGTCCAGCCCTATAAACACACTCCAAAAAAAATAAATAAAATATAAAAAAATAAATAAATAAGGAGACGAGAGTCGGGGAGCTCTTTCGGGTACATATTCTCATATCTGGGTGAACTATGGTCGATTGGGCGAAACGGGTATCAAACCTGCGTGCATCCGTGTTTGGAGGTGCACGCTCTAGCAGCTGTCCACTTCTCCCCTGTCCTGCTGATGACATCATGCTATTTCCACCGGCAGGTCTTGGGGCGCCTTCCTGTACGGAATCATCGAGATTTTCGTGTCGTCTGCTGTGACCTACTGTGACCAGGCCTCGTGGCAGTCCCGGATCGCGGCCAAGCCGGTGCAGGGTGTGTGGGGCTTCCTGCTGGCCGGCTTCATTTGGTTCTCCATTCCCAACGTCATGGCCGTCACCACAGGCATGGCCTACCTGGCCCTCAGCTCCAACAACGGCAGCCACCTGCTGATGCCGAGCGAAATCGACGAAGGTCAGCACGGACCCTTCCTGTCCCTACCTCCTGTCCTCCCTTCTGTCCTCACTTTCAATTCATTTTCTGTCTCACTTTCTTTCCCTTTTGACCTTTATAAAAGTGTGTACCTTTCGCCTTTTTTGTGTGTGTGTCAATCAGACAGGAAGGGAAAAAAAGGGGGAAAAAATAAACGTGACAGGGAAGGGATGAAAGAAATAGAGAGGGAGATAATAATGACAAAGAGGAGGGGAGACAATAATAAGAAAGAGGATATGCACAAAATTCTGGCACATTCCCGCCTTGCACAAACTGTACTGTAGAGGCTTTCCACCTTCACACTTTGCACAGGTTGTGTTTGAGTGGCATCCACCTGACATGTCTCTATGTCACCTGCTTGCAGGCCTCGTGACTCCACTGATAGCCGAGAAGGTGCTGGGGTCAGCTGGGGGCATCCTGGTGTTGACCATGGGCGCCATGGCCCTCATGTCTACAGGTTCTGGGGAGGTGATGGCGCTCTCCTCCATTATCGTCTACGACATATATCAGACCTATATTCGACCCTTCAGGTGCGCAAAACACCAACAATTAAAAAAAAGGATCAAAAGACGAATTCTTGGTTATTTGAGATTTAAAGTATATTTTATATCAATCTTGCATTCCTCGCAATCTGAAAGCTGTTACAATCACTGCGTCTTCGGTCGTTTAAAGCATCTTATTCTTGTTAGCTAGCCGCGGTTTCTAATGCAAATATAACAATAATTTGCTGGCAAATAACAGCTTTCAATAAGCCGCTTTTATTTTCGATGAACTCGTGAGCAGACATGGCATTGCCTGGAGTTGAGACAAGAGGACTGGCACCGTGGGAACAGCACAGAACCATAGTGCAGACATGGGAGAGAACCCCGGCTAAAGTGACTGAGTTATCGCTTGTCTCCCCTGACGAAAGTACTTCATGAAAACAGCTAATACCTGGACTTTTTTTTTTTTTTTTTTAATTTACCGTTGCGATAGATTATAGGACAAGAGTGATCGTTTCCACCCCTCTGTTTACCTTCGTATATCTCGGTAAAAGCAACTGAAGTGCTTACAAACTTACCCCCGTTTCTATTTAACAACTGAAGAGTGTGGACTGCTCATGAGAAAATAATTGAAGAAATACTCTGATTCCGGAGGTTCTGGGGTTGCTTCTTTCTAGGTCATGTTCGCAGGCGACAGTTTTGACAGAGAAACAAACAATAAATCTGGAATGACTGGGAAGTGACCTAGACCTTGGTTGTCCAGAAGGAACAGGTCAGAGACAGTTGCAGACCCCATCAGTAACGGTTTGCTTTTTACTTCTGACAATCGCCGGTAGGGAGGCTACTCGTCTTCACCTTCTGTCGTGTTTACAGGAAGGAGCTGGGGAGCATCCACTGTGTGCTGTGTGGCCGAACCAAGAAATACCTGGGCAAGCGGCAGATGATGAGCGGGGCCAACGATACATCTGATGTCTGCACGTGCATTGACGTGTCCAGGTGTCGCCACTGTATGGAGGATCTCTCTCATAACAGTTCAAAGGTTTAAATAAAAACATTTACCTGACCTTTGAGCATTTGCAGTGCATAACAAAATCAAGCACAGAAGATATATAAACTAATTCATACAAACAAGTAAACAAACCACTGAAACTGATATTTATGCATTGTTATCTTAAATACTTACTATGCCATTATGAGGCCATTTATCTGTGGGCTATTTAACTCTGTCTCATCGACATGGATTTTCAGGTGGACTTTCACGAGTCCAGACCATACATGTGTCCAACGCACGGTCGCTTCCGACATTATATGGACTTCCTGTTCGAGTTCAAGAATTGGTGCATCGTCATGGTAACCGTGTGTATCGTGCCTCTGGGTCTTGTTGTTTTCGAGTCAGGAATCGACCTCAACTGGATCTTTTATGTTGGTGCCATAGTAACCATCCCCTGCTTCCCACCTGTTATGCTGTCCATCGTGTGGGTGAAGGCCACCTCCCAAGGCCTTATTGCCGGTAAAATGTTCATTTTCGTCGGTGTCATTAGTTCAGAATTACAATCTTGAGATTGTAGTCGTAACTCAAAATCGATGTTAAAGCAAGATTATAAAAAAAAGAACTGAAAAGAAACCAATTTGCAAAATGCAGGCCTACAAATTTGTCCGGGCCATACAGGGAGAGTGATGAGCTTATATCAACAAGACTATCCCCATTATTTCCCTTCTAAAACTTAAGCATTTGAGATTTTTTTCACTGCACCAATTACAACATAAACGTGCATTTCTTTATTAAACGGCAAGAGCAGTAGGTAGGATTCTCTCAGATTTTGAGGAATCATTTTGTCGTGAACTATGGATAATTAATTACCAGAAAAAAACATTAAAGACAATTTCTAACGATGGTTTTGAAGGAAGTATTTTATAAAGTCATTTTATAATGAAACTTTTTAAAAAATTTGAATGAAAATTTGTACAGACAGTTTATAAACACAATATTTCGACAGATGTCTGAGGACTTTTGTCCCTGGTGGTTGTGCAGGTAGTCTGTGCGGTCTGGCCGCTGGGATCATCGCCACTCTGAGCGCCGCAACCATGTACGAGGGCGGCCTGAGCTTGTTCCTCATCAACACCGTGCAGGACTACAGCATCCTGGCGGGCACCTGTTGCAGTTTCGGCTTCTCCCTCCTCGTCTGCATCGTGGGTTCGCTGCTGACGCACGGCATCCGCACTCCGGACGACGCGCAGTTGGAGTGGATGAAGATGTACGACATCGACAACCCCCTGCACCCCTGGGAGGTCAACTTCCGGGAGGACTTGAAGGGTTTCGAGTACGAGGACCGGCCTACCATCCACCAGATGAACCATGCTTTCCGCACAGCCAAGTACACGGCCTACATCGGCGGGGCCTGCGCCATCGGCCTTTTCGCAGTCGTCATCCCGGGCATCATGGCGAGTTTTCCGGTCATGGACGAGACGCAGTTCTCCATGTGGCTGTACTTCAACCAAACCTGGGCCGTCGTCATGGCCATCATCGTCATCATCGCGCCCCCGGCCGAAGAGGTCGTGAGGATCATCCGCCAGTGCCGCCGTAACCGAGGGATCGAAACCATGGTAGCGAAAGGTGACCGCGAGACCAACGAACTTGTTGTGAAGGATGTGGATCACCTTGGTAACAGCGACACGACGCCGGCGCATGTATAAAACACTGATGGTTACCCTCAAGATTGCTAGTTATGATGATGATGATGATGATGATGATGATGATGATGAGGAGGAGGAGGATTCCGACGACGACGACGACTTCTTCCTCGCACACGGAGATTTTGAGAAGGAGTGTGTAGAAAATGGAGCCAGCTTTTGCATGCCTGTTACAGACTGTACATAAGGGAGTCGGGTACTCGGCAAGCATCATATGTTCCAGCCAGGAGTGCGTGAACAGTTTTGCCCAGCACATCCGGTGTGTGCTATTGTGCGTCTGAATCCTTATCGTTTCTTCGAGCGCAATAGCCTTGCAAAAGCAATAACAGTGACTTGGACTCAGTTTCTGTAGTTGTCGGCCATGTTACTGCCGCGCCGTTAGTCGTTATCGAGTAGGATTTGCGTAAACAATTACATGTATACAAATTTCATAGTTGACTATCCTACCAACATACGTTCTTAGTTTGAAGGTCCTGTACGGGTCTGTTGTGTGAAATAAAAGTTCCTTGTCCCCAACTCCTTGTCCGTTGCTGTACAACAGCCTACATAGACCTAGCTTGCATTTCACTCTCTTGGTCACGTGATACCTTAGAATAACCAGTGATTTCACGTTCCACAGGTGAAAATGAACGTTTTATTGTGGAAAATGTTTTGAACAATTCATGATCGACGAGTTCATGCCATGATTTGTTTTAGTCTTCTTCTGGGTTAGAAATCCGATTTAGTATGTATTGGGCTCGTGGATTATGTCCCTTTGCCTTGTCCTTGTATATACAGCCTTGCTGGCGTGCAGAGTATTCGTGTGGTGAGTACATATGAAAATAGAAATTATTTTGATTTATTAAGATGCTGCCGGCGTCTATGTTTGCGTCTTTGCTTCGTGGTTTGTAGACTGTAAGATGCTTTGTTCCAAACTAGTCTATCTTACAGATACTGTGTGCAGTCGGCAAAGAACTAAAGGTTTATGTTTATCATGTCTCATTTTTCTCAATGCAAACACGACTGAAAATATTAGAAATGGGATTTATATACGAGAGCAGCGATTGTAATAGGTATTGTTAAAAAAAAGCCTGTATGTAATAATGTATAGAGAAAGCTTAAGGTATACTGTAGGTGGTTACAAAGTAGCAGGAAAGGTTGACTGAACGTTTGGACTTTTTTCAGATTGTTTCGGGCCTTTATTAGCATTCTTTTTTCTTTAATAGATTTTCGCAAATGTACATTAGGTCAAGTACCTAACAGGTCGAAGTTAAAGCAAACACCCAACATGTCAAGGTTAAGGACGAGCTTGTTATTAATACATGTAATGTTCTTGAAGGTACAATAACAAATGACATTATACGGTCACACTCTGTACACGACCAATGAGATTTGAGCGCTCTCCATCCTCGTGTTAGCTTTGCTGGCCTCGCGCAATCCTCGTCCTACTCATTTCGCACGCGATGTATAGGTTGGCAAGTCACTGTAAAGGTCAAAAGTCAACCGGGCCAAGGTGCCATGGGGGTCGCTAGTCGCACAGACGTCACGTGGCTTTGTTTTTGTCCCAATGCTCAGGGTGGTCCGGTGGCGCAACGGTCGGCGCCTGTCGCCAATGCAGTGAGGACTGGCTTCCCTGGGTTCAGATTTCGTCTCGGGCACGCTCTTTTTATGTAACACTTTTTTTAATTTTCACCATGGAAGCCCACGCTTCTCGATGCACTCTTTCACTTTCATAAGCTAATCTTCGCATGTTGTACTCTTTTATTGACTCCATCGAAAGCAGTTCCTTTGTTATACCGAAGTCATCTTTGTTAGAATGTTATGGATTGCCGATTTCTAACGCGAAGTCGTATTTCATAAATCAAATTATTTTAAAAAAATCAAATGCATTTCGCATTTTGGTACACGGGCCGGTCCAAAGACGTATGCGGACCGTACTTTGCTCACCCTTGGTCTAGAGAGTGCGCTGTCAGATTCTAATTCTGGTACTCTAACCACTAGCTACCCGCTCTCCCCCTGATCGTCATGATAATGATGGCATTCATGTTATAATGGGAATGCCAAAGTTCGACCGAGACGAGGGTATTCTCTGTTTTCCCAACGATAAAAACGACGTTACTGCCGGCGACTGTTACAAACGTTTTCTGTTATGACCAACATTCAAATGTTCAGGTCATTGTCTGTTGCCAGTTTCGCCTGGCAATGTCTAATTCCAGAGTTGGTTACTACTTCTCGCAGATATCTCTATGTACATCTCCTAATTATTTTATTTTGGAATGACAAATACTGTTGGTGTTGTTCGAGTATTTTCGATAGATGCATGTGCCCAGCGGTAAAATATAGATTCATGTTTCAAGTAATTGCAGATATTACTAGGTCTCACTTCAATATGAGTACTAATTCAGTATTGTTCATTTCTTAAAGAAGTTATGGCCTTATTCATAGATTACTAGTTCATAAATTACGAAAAGCGTTCAGTTTTATTGTCAGCACTTTCATGACAACAACAATAAATTTCGAAAATAAAAAGATTTGAAAATAAATAAACGAATCAAATAGAAAAAATAATTTCTAGAAGATATTGTCCATATCCATGCAAGATTTTTTTAGAGAAGGATAGTTTCAGATTTTCATCTAATACGACCAGAAGCAAAAGTCATACAGATAAAGTTTGCTTTATCTATACATCCGCAAGTGTATCTATACATACGCAAAGAACCTCAAACAGAGACATTTAAACCCATTTTAATAATTTTAAATATTTTGTATAACTATCAAGATCTACATCTTGTCATTAAGTACCCTACACTTTATGGAACAGGTTCTTAACTTTTTGCATGTGAATCTCTAGTGTAAATGGAGGTAGTGTCTTTTATTATTTTTATACGCCCAACAAGGCTTTAGAAAGTAAATGTAGAAGGCAAATGCTGATGACATAAGCTTGTTAGTCTGGCTTGAGTAGTTTGTTTTGTATAGTTTTATCTATTTCACGAAATATGATTACAGCATCCTCGGAGCACAAAGGTTTGAAAATTTTTGCGCATGGGTTAAAAAAAAAGATATCCGTGATGTATAAATGAAACGTAGATGCTATGGTCGGAGATGAGGATGATAAACTTTAAGGCTGTTTTAATAGTGTGTGCATGCAACAATCTCGACTTTGTTATGTTAGAGATAAACACGGACCTGCAAAACTCACCTGTTGGGAGCAGTTCAGGTAATGTAGCTCTGTGGTGGAGACTAAACACTGAGGAAAGACAATGAACGCGCTGAACACACACACACACTCTCTCTCTCCCCCTCCCACTGGCTTCCATTCTTCCCCTCCCACCAACTGAACAGTAAACGGAGGAATACTTTTTATCTGTGAGGTCTACATACTTTTTTCTATGTTGCATATTTCGCCTGGTGTCGACATTAATCATTTGCAAAATTTTCACTCCACTCCTACTGACTTTTTCTTGATACAAAATACTGTCGAAATATCACAAACTCTGGCAATGTATTGTGGGCGTTATAGGAAAGAAAAAAAGTATGATAATTTTTTTAGTAGTTTTACAAGTGCTTATAACAACAATCTTTTGCAGATATGAATGGGATGATGTATATGACTAGTCTTCAAAGCTGTTGCACGATGATGAGGCAGTGTGTTAGAAACCTACACGAACATTTTTTGTGAACAACCATATTATCGTGGTAACCTCTTTTGTACTTTGTTACTGAACTGATTGCTTGTAGATTTGCTTCTAGAGTGCATAATTAGAAACAATAAAGCACTGGGCCCATTTTGTAACTTTGGACAAACATCAGTCTTGGATTATCAGTATATTATAGTAATCTCTTTGATTGTTTGAATACACAGGTATGCATGTGTGCGTGTATATATATATAATATAAAACTGGCTGTGTGTGCAAATATGTTGCCTTTTATGTATACAATTAAACGTATTTAGACGTTGATATTTAGAATGCTCTAATCGAGGAAGAAAATCAGGGGCACTGAAGGGGCTTGAAGAGATAGCAGTTGGTCTAGCTCAAGCCTCTTCCTCTGTTTTCTCTAACAGTATTCGTAATTTATCGCAGGAAGCAAACTGCAAGCTCCTGTAAGCTCTCGCTCGTCCGCACGGACGACCAGTCGTAGACATTGGTACACACATAACCACGACCGACAACTCCTGGGAGTTCTAACAAGAACCAGAGCTACCTCCCTTACTCCATCACGGGCCATACTGACAACTCGATGGCGCAGTTCTGCTGGTGTCCTGACTTACAAACAATGCAAAATAAATAAATAAAAAATAAACAACAACAAAAAAAACAACAACAAACAAACAAAAACAAACAAACAAAAATCCAAAGGAAAAAAACAGCGAAATATCAAGACAAGCAACCGTACAGACAGTTGAAAACCATGTTCAAAAACATTTCTTCACAAGCTAAAATGAGTGGTTGTACTAGTCAAAATTTGTACACCGACCATTGGATATAACAGTCGAGCCCTAGTTGTCAGCAGAGAACAGTCTAGGGGCCCGGAACCAACTGTCGTGTAAAACTTCCACTTGATATCCAGCAGAACTGCACTACTTGAGCTCTTGTACAGCGCTTCAATGAGTTGAACGAGGCCCTCTTCGATGATGAATTATCGCATGACATCCCCTCGATCCAGACTCCTTCAAATGCTCTTTTAATGTCGATAAAGTTGTTCTGAAGATATCCCATTGATGCTTTTAGTATTTTTGTATTAAGACGCGTGTCACAACGTTACCACTCAGGCTTGCGACAGTTACGTGTTCTTTCTTTCAATACAAACAGACAACATGTCTTGTGAGTTTGCGACTTCTATTGCAACAATAAAAAAACCCAACAGATAAACACCAAAACTAATCTCAGGAAGTCAACCAAAGGTAATGAACATTCTCATTAAAACCATCAAGTCAATCAAAAAAAATCATAGAACCATTAAGTCTCGTAATAACATTCTTGGCGCAGAGTTTTCTTGGCGCCATGGTAATTGTCTCTCCATATTCGAGTCTGTCTCCGAGGAAGATTCAATCGCTATCTTCCAAGTAAAAAAGAATAATAATTAAAGATCAATCACGTCATTAAAATATTATCCAACGGAATAACACTCTTGAACAAATATATACGAAAGAGTCGCTGCCCATTCATCTGCGGATACGATCCTTCTCGCTGTCTGGGCTGGATACGGCGGCTCGGCGACGCGTCATCACAACAATATTTTGTTGTTGGGATATATATATATCTTTCTTTTTCTCACAAATATATAATAGACTTCACTCCCTTTCAGCGGGTGCGACACTAAAGTATACTAACTTTCTAGTATCGATGATGGCGTTCGGCGACGGTATCCAGAAATCCTTTTTTTTTTTTTCCCCTTTTCTACTTTACAAAAACGTTCCTCTTCCTCTATGTTCTCTCACATTTTAATGCTCCTCTCTCACTTAAAAGTCTTGTAACCGGAAAAGGGAGAACAATTCTACCAAGCTCCTTCAGTCAAGGGAGATAACTGCAGATTGACCGTCGAAGTCTTCAGAAAAGAAGGTAAGTGGAAAATAATGACCTTTGACATATTATTAATTAAACAGCAAAGAAAGGGATCATTGCTGGAGTTAATTTAGTGCAACTGAATATCGCTTTTGTTAAAAAGGGATGATCCAGTGACAGAAGTTCCAGTGGAATGTCGGTATAGATAGGTCCAATCATTTGGTAGATAGATTCAGTTCGTACACTAGTAGAGACGAGAACAACAGAGTGCAGATTAGGTAGATGCATCATGTAGATTAAATACCGAAATCTAAATCGAAACACGTCCGCAACACAGAAGCAAAATAAATGAGAGTTCTTTCCATCTTTCTTCACAAGTCATTAAGCGGTGTCTAGACCTCGAGGATGTTCCTTTACCCCCTGGAGCCGTTAGTATGAAGCAGTGGAAAAGATCCTGGGGAAAAGTAACAAAGCTGTATCCCCTGGAAATAGATCTCAGGCTATTCTTTTTATTCGGCCCATGCAGTCGATAGTGCAGCCATGGTGACAACATTAACAAACTGACCTGTACTTTTATGTCTAAGCTTCTGTGAACAGTGAGTGTGTATGTGTGTTCGATTGTGCGTCTATACAGTTGTAACCGAGTGGTGGCGGTGTGACGTAAACTTCCTCCCGCACATCAGAATTAGGACTAGCGTCAGCAAAATACTAGTCTTTGACATCATGACAACTATGACGTCTGTCGTCTCGTCTGCTAATGGCCGCAATACTACCGACCCTTTACACAAAGGTGAGTCTTTTCTACGCTGTCTAGAACCCGGAATACTGGGTCCTGGAGCCATAAGTCAGAAGAGGTTGCAAAAATATATTTGGGAATATCTTATGAAGCAATGGGTCCAGGAGAAGAAGAAGAAATCTAGAACTTGGTTCCGTAGTTGTAAAGAGCAAAGAAGATAACAAGATCCACCTAGGTGGGAAAGTGAATGTAGCCGTGGATGTAGATGTGGATGTAGCCGTTGCCACGCCCTCTTGTGACTAGTATTAGCAAAGTTGATCCTCTTTGGTATCAGTGTTCGCGTGAGGATGCCTGGTGGTGCATTTTACCATGCCCAGAGTTTTCACAGTTCGCGAACTAAAGTAGGAAACATTCCTAATGAAAATATCCTACCTGATAAATGCCCCTTGGATGTAAATGGTGATGCAGTTATTAGTGAAGTATTGAACAAAGAGATAGCTATTGATGAGGTACAAGGATGTAATGGTAGGATAAAAAAATAATAAGGCATGTAGAGCTGATATGGTTGTAAATGAATTTCTTAAAGCCTCTTTGCCAAAATTAATAAGTATATTAACCTCATTGTTCAATCTTGTTTTACAGTATGGTAAAATCTCAGAAGGCTTATCAGTTGGAAAGATTTGTCCACTGTATAGGGGCAGAGTGATACTTTGATAACTACATAGGTATAACCATTTTGAGTTACATTGGCAAACTATATTTACTACTATTCTTAACACAAGGTTATAAATTCTTTTTGGACGTCAACAAATGGCCTAATTGATGCTTATTTACAATACAAGAAAAGACTGCTGTGTACTTTCATTGATTAAAGGAAGGCTTTTGACAATGTGCAAAGGCATATTCTGTGGGAAAATCTGATTAGCTATACTGTTAAATGTAATAACAGATATTTACCATAAGGCAAAGTCCTGTGTTAAAACACAACAGGAATTATCCTTTTTTCACCTGTAATGTTGGAGTGTGGTAGGGCGAAAACTTGTCGCCTGTACTTTTTTCCACTGCTTTTAAATGACTTAAAAGAATTTCTTTCTCAATATGTTGATGTATTGGTATTGCCTCAAACCCTTGCAAATGAATATGATTTTTGAAGTCATTATCTGTACTTATTTCTGCTTTTGTATGCTGATAATACTGTTATACTTGCTGAAACTGCCATTGCTATGCAGAAAGCACTAGATATTTTAAATTTGTATTGCAAAAAAATATGGTCCTCAACTAAATACTGAAAAAACACAAACTATGATATTCTCACAGGTAAAGGTTAAAAAAGTGTTATTTCTTTCAATGGAAAAACAATTGAAGTGGTGTGGGAGTATAAGTACCGATAGGAACAGTTTTTAATTATAATCATAAATTTAATAAACCTATAAAATTACATCGAGTACATGCGAACAAAGCTATGTTTTTCCCTAATTAAGGAATGTAGAAAACTTGCCTTGCCCGTAGACATATTAATCTTTTTGATAGTTGTATAAAACTTAATTTGTTATATGGAAATGAGATCTTGGCTATTGAATCTCTTGATATTTGTAATAGGATGCAACTGAGATTTTTGAAAACAATGTTAACAATTAAAACTAGCACACCAACATGTGTGGTGATGGGTAAATTTGGCACTTTTCTTGTGTCAATTATTGCAAAATGTTGGTTACTGTGCTTTTGGTATAGGTCATATATGGAACATAACTTTTAAACTAAAAAAATATCTATTCTCCTATTCCACTTGTGCAACTTTCTATTTAATAGCCCAGTATGTAAACTATCATTGTTTAGCTGTGTGTTTTCGTTGTTAGTTGCCTTTCGTCTTTCCTTTATCTGGAAATTTGACTGTAGTTTTTCCCCCCATCATTTTAAAAATATTGTAATGCCACTCTTATCAGTTTATTCAAAAATGGAAACATGACACATATACAAATAAGATCTGCACCACCTACAGTGTACTTAGAGAATATTTTGGTTTAGAGAATTACTTAATAAATTTGTACCCTGCATTTAGACCAAAAGTTAATAAAATTTAGGTTAAGCTGCCATAAATTCCTTATTCGCCAATTCAGATATAGTGATGTACCTAGATATTGAAGAATATGCCTGTGGTGTAATCTAGATGAGATAAGTGATGAATTTCATTATGTGTTTCTTTTGCTCACCTTTTGTTACCTGTTTCAAAGAAAGCGCTTCTTCCTGTATATTTTGTGCATCATCCAAATGAATTTAAATTTCACCAGCTCATGAATATTAAATTAAAGTATATTCATTAATTTAAGAAAATGTATTCGATTTGTATTATCACTGTTTAAATAATTTCTAAAAAAATTTGTAATATCATGTATTCATTTATATATTTTCCACATTGTTACCATATGTTGTGCATATGAGATTGTTGTTGTGTCATTGTTATTATATTATGCTATGGCTAAAAATACCCCTTGGGCTTATAGCCAATCCATAATAAAAATAAAAATCTTTCCAATTAGAGTTACTTTCAAAAACTATGCTAATGTACGTATACTTGAAACTTTTATTTTTTATTTTTTTTGTTTTTCTAAATTAGAGAAGTTTCACCTTTTCAAGCTCTATTTCCTAAAAGTATTAAATTGTGCTCTCCCGATTGTGTGTATATGTTGCCAGTGCACGATCGTCAGAAGAAATGCGCGGCACACCCGAGGCACGCAGCATTTACTTGCCTACAGGGGGCGTGGCACTACGCGCGGTAACTCCGCCTGACCTCAAGTTCTCATGTAGCAGTGGTCGTTCTTGTTATCCTCTCTGGTCAAGAGAGATTCAAAGTTTCTAGGCCTATAGAAACATTAGGTAACATCTGAAGGTTCTAGGCAGCACATTGTAACTATTTTGTTGAGTTCCTGCTTTTGCCCTGGGGAAATGAATTCTTCTTACTTTATAATTACGGTCTCTTGGATAAATTAAGATGCAGCAATATTCACAGGGTCTGAGGACTGCGTGTTAGTTGTCACAGTCCGTCAATCTGATCGCAATAATCTACCTACACAAATTTCATCAGCGGGTATTTTTTTTCTCTCTCTCTCTTTGTCCACCTGTAAGTCAAGTTGCTGACTTGTGTTCTGAGGGATTCATGTTTTACCTCAAGCCAGAAGCGAAGCTTATGGCTTTTGCTATTTAGTATTTCCCTTCTTTTAAGAAGAATTCACGATGGGAAGTTACCTAACCCTACGATACGCATAATAGTAAAAATAAGATTAGAAATTAATGTTGATAGAATAAAAACCTTTTCTGCAAACATTATTTTTTTATAAAATGATAATAAATAAATAAGGATGAATAATCATAAGTCTTTTCTTTACTATTTTGAAGAAAATAAAGGACTGGAGATTGCCTACTTTTATAGTCAAAGCAAACTCGCTTGAGTCGTCGCGATTTATGAGAACTTTGCTTTCTGTGTTTAAACGCCTTCGCCCCTACAATTAACGCTAGCGGTGACAAGCCTTCTGGGCATTCTATGTAATAGGTTTTGCATCAAACAAATACTTTGGCCACTAAAATGTAAGCCTGTTCACATTTTCGACAACGAACTCGCAAGAAGTCGGTCGACCATAGGCTTTTACCAAGCACCTATATTCCTCCATGCTTCTATCCATTTTTCCACTTAAGATAATAAACTTTCGATTAAGCGTGTAAAATTCAACCCTCCAGTATGTCATATCCACCCCTTTAGTGTGATATGGAGCATGTCACGATTAACTCTGACATTAGTGTTTATTCAACATTTCGTGTTATTATCATTGCAGTGGCGTTTATATCTTCTACCAATGATCTGCCCTCATTTGCAAGAAGCCAAGGTGATGAACGGCGCCCGCGGAAAGCGGTCCATTGTGTTTGAGATCTTCCACGAGAATAAGTAGAGGTCGGGCATTTCAACAGGTATGGCGGATGCTAGCATAAAATTGACTCAAAAAACTATGTCGTTTTCGAAAATACATAAACGTTTTAAGTGTGTGCACTTCACACGACGTGTTCATATTATATTGTGCATTTGGCGTGATCGCCTGTTGCGTCCTGCTTGCTACCCTTGGACCGCGGCTTACAGCCTTTCGTGCAGGTCTACAGCGTGTTTGGAATACTTCTTTTACACGAGCCACTCGTCCTCGTGTAGAAGATCTGACGACAACCACTCAATACCTGTCTGGCTTTAAGTCGCCCTACATCAAAGAAGAACCTATACACCACGCCGGTTACGAGTTTGCTGCTGTGGCCCAAGCGATCCCCAAATCTGGCGGCAAAGACACGAGTGAAGTCACGAAACTTGTGATGATGGTCGATGTGCCCCCTTCTGAGAGGGTCGAGTAGGGAATTCTTTGGCGCGTGTCCTGTGTCCGCCTGTGCGCTGTCCTTCGTCCGCTCCAACGACAACTTGACTGCCGACGCCGTAGTGTTCCACGACTTGCCGGAGAAACTGGCTGTTCCTCAACGGACCTCGCCCACACAGGTCTACGTCTTCATGCACATGGAGTCGCCTGTTCACGTCTCAGATCGTTACAAATCTACGCTTTGGAACGCAGTGTGTACATTCTCTATCCTTCCGCTATTCCTTTCTTTATTCAGGTAAATTTAATTTTTTTTTCTTTTCTTTCTTTTATGCCAGGTTCGTTCTTTTCTTTATATTGATTGTCTTGGCTTCTTTTGTTTTCTTTGAGTGCAAATTTCTCCTGCCTTCATGATATCAATTCCGTTAACAGGCATTCAACTGGACGTGGTCATACAGAGTGGATGCTGACATTTTTTGTCCAGTCGCTTATCTAAAGCGTGCTAGAGAGGTGCCAACGCGAGCCTTTCTGCTCAGTTTAAGGAGGAATAAAACCAAGGCCGTAGCCTGGTTCTCCAGCCACTGTAATGTTCAAAGTCGACGTGACGAGTACGTGGCCCGACTACGTCGGGTGATCCCCGTCGACATCTACGGACGGTGCGGATCCTTGCAATGCACAGGACCTACGTGTGAGCAGATGCTGTCTACCGACTACATGTTCTACCTGTCGTACGAAAACTCCTTTTGTCAGGACTACGTGACGGAGAAGTTTTTTCGGGTGTTTAAAGAGAATGTGTACGTCGTTCCGGTTGTTCGTGGAGGCGCTGACTACGACAAGTACTTCATGCGAGGTGTGTACGTCGACTCGGAGTGGTTTGAAAGTCCGGAAGACTTGGGGCGCCACCTGCTGGAGCTGATGGAGGACGAAGAGACGTACGTGGACATGCTGTGGCGCAGGGCGCATTTCCTGTACCACGAGCACGGCATAGTGGACGCCAAGTGCCAGTTGTGCCACCGACTCCACAACGTCCACAGGTTTGCCAAGACGTACCCAGACCTTTACGAGTGGAATCACCACAACAGATGTCGGCCACCGAGTCCCTTGAAACTTAAAAAATCCAACAAACAAAAAAACTCAACAGCACTTGTCGGGAAAGTACAGAAAATAAAATAACCCCACTTATTCTGACCATAAAGATATATTATGGAAAGCTAGATACCTCGATTTAATCAATCTAGCTCAGGATTCTTTAATTTTTATTTAGTTTTCATTCTATTTTATCATCTCATTACCACCTTTCAACCACCATCAATATTCTTTTGCTAATAACATCTTTATAAAAAAAAATAGGAGAGGAAACTCATAAAGGGCTAGTGAGGATACTTTTTTTCTAAAGACTGTAACGTTTTCTTGAGAAGAGTGGGTTAAGTGTGTCTGCGAGCGCGTGTAAACATCTGCATGTAAACCACGCTCGCCGCACTCTTCTCACCTTTTTTCAGCAAAAAGGTCCGACCAACGATTAGCACATTTAATGTTCAGGAAACTAAATAGTGACAAAATGAATGAAACAAAGTAAAATAGCACTACACGGCTTCACCCTCTATTCCTACCGTCGCCCTCCGTTCTTCCCTCTCTGGCCGCTCTCCCGTTTTTTTTTTCCACGTCAT
Organism: Pomacea canaliculata; assembly: GCF_003073045.1. Classification (NCBI taxonomy): domain Eukaryota; kingdom Metazoa; phylum Mollusca; class Gastropoda; order Architaenioglossa; family Ampullariidae; genus Pomacea; species Pomacea canaliculata. Next base: position 34,097,565 of record NC_037592.1, on the reverse strand, counting down.
TCTTCATATGACGTCAAAGAATGCGTCACCCAGAGCAGCGTCAGCACTCGCGCGATTGTTCCTCCCCGACCACAAGGAGAACCAAAAATAAACATGAATACAGGCTCGCCTGAATCGCGAATCGTTACAAAGACTAAGTAAAGCTGAGTCCAGGATAGTATTTTCAGAGAATTGGATGAATTGTTGTTGTTGTTGTTGTTGTTGTTGTTGTTGTTGTTGTTGTTGTTGTTGTAGTAGCGCTGCAACATCACTATGCAGAGAAAGGTCAAATTAGTGAACATTTTGGGATACGCCTAATTAACATAATACCCCAGGTATCCCTTTGACTAAAACCTGGTGATGTTGGTGTATATCTTTTTTTTTTTCAAATGCCTCTAGAGTTTGACTAATATAATAAGTGAGGAGACAGCGCCGACTACAACACGGGAGACAAACATGCGAGGTTTGCACGTTGTCACGAACTTAATCTACAAAGTAGTCTCCCATAGTTACATTACCCTTCTAAAACATTATTTTGATGTACATGATTTTTTTATTTGTTTTTTAACAAGTTGTAATTTTTACAGATACGAATGAATTACGTGACACAAACCCTGTTTTCTGGCAACTAGTCAGTCTTAACAGTTTCTCCGCAGAGCCAGCTCCAACTGGCAACGTTACACTCTGCGTATATGATTAATGTTAGCCCGAGTGTTCATTTAATTTTAATCCATTGTCAGATTCAATCTCCTTTAATTCGAGCGGAAAACTTTAGTATTTTGTGTTTAGCTCTCGTAAAAAGTTTGCATTCATTTTAGAGCTTTAAGAGCTTTTTTTCAAAACGCTGTGAGTATGTACGTCAGTGTTATACATCACAGGTATTGTAGTCATTGATTTGCCTCAAAACTTATGTGATTTTGTAAATTTAAATTTAATTGTCTTCTTTTATATTATTCTTGTCATGTATTACGACTTACTTTGTAAACGCTCCTCTACTTTCCTTAAATTGGCATTATTGAGTGAGTAAGTACCTCACAACAAACAAATACTACAGTTGTAGGATAACCGCGAGATGTGTCATCGTCACTGTTGTCATCATCAATACATTAGTCCTCGCCACAGGTAAACACTAAACCATATTAAACACTCATTTACTTGCTTCTGTGCCATTTGGGGGGAAACTGTAGATGGAGAAATTTTAAAGTATATTTATTTCTTCCAAGAAGAATTTCATGTTATAGTTTTTAAAACCGTGTTCAGATTTGTATTTGTTACTTTCGTGATTAAACCCTGCCGGTCATTGTTTAACACTCAGCTGTTTATAAGGTTCAGGGCTCACATCCCATGAGTATAAGTGAATAAACTTTGTTGTTGTTTTTTGTTTTTGTTTTTGTTGTTGTTGTGATTATTATTATGCTGAATCTGTATATCTGTTCATGTGTATATGAGCACATAATTGTTCAACTTGTGCTGGAACATGTGCACCATACATGGTGTTTATGTATGTCTACGTAACGGACGCTTTGAGTGGGAGATAATTATAAAGAGCACATATCTTTCTGTTTAAGAATAATTTAAAAAAAAAAAAACCAGAAAGATGGACAAGCATTAAATCGTATTGTAACGGGTACATGTAACCTGTCCGCCAAGCTCAGATATAACCGGGGGCTGCACCGCAATCACAAGAAACAGACTAGAATAACAGAAGAAGAAAGAGATAGAAGTGAGTGAGCGACGAAGACTCAAGACTGCTGTCTTACAGCAGACCTGGGCAAACGCCGGCCCGCAGGCCGGATCCGGCCCGCCTCCTGTCTCTGACCGGTCCGCCTGCTGGCCCGCCCACCAGTAAATATACTATATATACAGTATTGGGTAAAACTGAGTTAACTATATTAGTCCGGCCCTCTAGAACCATCCCAGTTTCTCATCCGGCCCCTTGGGAAAATTAATTGCCCACCCCTGTCTTACAGTAATATAAAGGCAACACATTGGATACGATTCTGAGTCTGATTCTGAGATTGGATCTGATAATATGCAACATCAGCTTCACCAGGAGAATCTTTATATTTCCATGGAATCTCATGACAAATAAAACAAAGAGCTCAGTTTCCGTGTTTGATGGACTGACACGCAAATCGTACTCCTTGCTCGTCGCTAACACTTCTCAATTTCTTTTATGGTACTAAGAAGCTGGAACAATTGTCCATCTTATAAAAAAAAAATCCCGTTAAGTGCTTTTTCCTGCTGTGTAGGCATTTATTTCACAACTTCATATCTATAAAAGAAAAATAACGTGCGTGCTCTGTGTACGAGATTCTCTGTGCATGCGTGAACGAAAGGCTGTGTGCGTGTATGAGAGGCTGCGTGCGTGCAGGCTTCTCCATCACAGTGTTCGTGTTTGACCTCGTGACTTGCTGGTCTTATCGACATCACCGGTCTTCTCATCTTTCCCTTGCAGACCTGCATTGACTTCAGGATCACCAGGTGATCATCCCTGTCTCCTACCCTCCAGAGTAGCTCTAGAGTTTAATGGTACTGTAACTGAATTCCAAACTAATACCAAAAGGCAGTCATATCTAATGACAGTTTCTCTGGGTATGGGGCCAGGAGACAGACAAAACATTCAGGACTAGGAGGCAGCTAAAAGGGCTTTAAAGATAGGTGAGACAATATATCGGCAGTGTGGAGACAGTTCAAGTATGAGGATCAAGGTAGCCAGAAGCAGATTAGACAATGAGTGAAGAATTATTAGCAAACTTAAGGACACTGTTAGGTAAGGCAATGTGTGAGATGCTCAAGGATACAATGCGTCAGGGTTCTGGAGACAGGTTATGGACTAGGAGATGGGCTAAAAAGACTGGTTAGGTGGTGAGCGAAGTTCTCTAAAACAGGTTTATCATGGGGTTAAGAGACAGGTCAGGCACTCTGTCACGAGTTTGGATACAGGTTCGAGATTATACAGCTCACGATAAACGTCGTTCAGAGACCGTTGAGGGAAGAAACGAGGGATTAAGTGACAGGCAAATGTTAGGAGAGTTCGGAAAAGGTAAAGCAATCTGTCGGTCGTTCGGAAACGTGGTTCGGGACGAGTTTTTTCAGTTCTAGAAATCATTGCGGTTTCTTCAGAAAAGCGAACGACGCTCTTCTTTTGGACTGTGCATGTCTGTTCAGCCGAGACTCGTGTTGACACCCTCTTACAAATGAGGTGGGCGGACTGGCCTCCGTTTGCCGTTGGCGGAGGTCCTGGTGGAGAGGGTGCGTGCGGCAGGGGTCGCACCTTGTTGCGACTTTGCTCACCACGTGCTGCGCGCTGCGCAATTAAACTGTCGACGTGACCGCACACTGGCAGCCACAGCAGCTCCACCACCTCCTCCACCTCCATGCCACCGGAAGTAGATTCAAAGGCATTGCAGAAGGCTTGGGAAGTTGGCACTGCGCACGCGCACGACGCTCTCGTCGGCAGGTCGCACCCCGCCCACGTACTCAGGAGACAAAATAGTGAAGCAGAACTGTGGTCCCCTATGTTTGTCTTTGTTATCTGTTTCATCTTTCGCATTATGGATCTGCAGAAAAGGGATTTTTTTAATTCTCTCCACACAAAACTCCTTTCGTGCCGTTTGGTGTTTACAACATCGTAATACCGTCATCAGATAAAGATCATGCGATGAAGTTGATTTTAGGAACGAGGTTAGAACTGCTTCAACAAATACCAGTCTGTGTATGACTTTGTGTCCTTTGCACGAAATCTTGCACAATATAAAACAGTTCACTTCTCACACTGCCCTTACTAGTTAAAGTTAAATTGTAAAATCTTGAATATTAAGCGGACGTGTGTTCATTTATTGTCTAAAACAAAGGTGATATCCTCTTCTTGCCCTACAGGCACAGGACTGTGAGTGGTTCACCCTGACAGGATAGGAAACCCTTCAGGCAAAGTCTAGCTCTTAAATTTTCAAAAATGAAGTACTCTTCAATTGTTCTCACCAACCCTATTAAAAATCAGTTTTCTCTGGTGGTCATACGTGTTTGTTGACCAAACGTCTAAAACTCGTTAAAAGAATGCTCCATCAGGGAGATAATAATCTTTTTTCATTTCTTTCGTAAAATACTTTCTATAAGCATATAATGTGTGACAAAATTGCTGTAAGCTGTACTGTAAACTCAAGAAAGTTGTAATACTTTCTACCTTGCCCCCTGGTAGTAGAATCGCAGTTGCAAGCGATAAACTATACAGACATTGAACATACAACCCTTCGTGTACACATAGTCTCTCAATCAAGTCAGCTGAACACTTTTTCTTTACTGTGTCCCATAATGCCTTCTCAGTGTCATTTATATATCAGTTTTATACTTTCCAGCCATCCCGGACTCTTAAAATTGAGATTTATTTTCTCACAGTTCATGATTTTATTGGACAGTCCAAAATTCCCCAGTAAACACAAAGGTATGCATTGTACTGCACATGTTTATGTACTTTGATGTTTTTAACCTTTGATGTATACTTGTCATTAATTGTTCTAGATTTTGACTTCACCAGGTCTCTACCACCAGACATGTTCCGTTCAACATCTCTCTCCTATCAGTTCTGATATTGATGACATTAATGGCCTTGTGTTGCTGTTATTTATTATTCTTCTAATGTATGCTTATATTTGTTATTTAACAACTTGCTGAAGAGAAAAATGATTCCCTTGGAGGGATACTCGCTACTCAATTCTAAAGTAAATAAAGGTTTAACGACAGAAGAGGAAGAAGAGAACGGAAGAAACGATATATTCTGAGTTAATCGCGAATTTAGCTCCGTTAACCCTTCCCCCCATCACCGGAAGGCAACAGTTTGTTATGACCTAGAGAGGACATGAAAAGCTGTGGAACACAATGTCAACAAACACCAGCTGTCAGTCGTCATAAAGAACGGCGCAGGCTGTGAGCTTCTCAGCCCTCGTCTGTATCCTTCCTAGTTTCAAGGGTGTGTTCACTCGACCGTGATGGATTAGGCATTCATCTCTTCCTCCCACCAATCCCATCACTTCTACCCCAATACCTGTACGTACTCAGCAGCAAGAAAGTAGCTGTCAAAGTTCTTTTTTTTTAAAAAAAGAAGAAAAAAGACGGATTTCCTACCTTGTCTCTTCTCGAGTCAGCCATGATGTTTGTGGAAGAACTGGGAGAATGTCAGACCTTTGTTTAGGCAAGTGAAATCAGGAAAATACTGACCGTTGAAATCATATTAAGCAGCAAAGAAAGTGATCATTACTGGAATTAATTTACTCCAACTGAAAATCGTTTTTGCACCATTCACAAAGTTGCCAGCAGTCAACATCAATCAGAGAGAGAGAATGAGGGACCGTTTGAACTATTCAGACGCTGAAAGTCTGCATTTCTCGTGCTCGGGTAGCAGTTTTTCAGAACCACGAGAAATGCAGAATGTCAGCGTCTGAATAGTCCAAACGGTCCCTCATTCTCTCAAAGCTGTATTCACTGGAAATAGCTTTCAGGCTATTTCTTCGACAGTATAATCTTTATCTGTCTACAGATTTATTCAACAGTAAAATGTTTTACATGCACGCACTCCCCCTGTTTTCAGGTTTACGCTGGCTGGGTAAAAAAAAAAATAATAAAAAGTAAAAAAAAACAACAACAACAGCCACACATTATGGAGAGTGTGATCTGTTGCACCCTGTCCATTCTAAACGAAGCAACAGTCGGGTAGCTGCGTTTGCACAAGTAGTTTGTGATATATTTATGGAGGTCAGTTGAGATCACCGCCTGACGCAGTCGATGGTGTAGCCATGGTGACAACTGTAACAACCTGAGCTGCATTTGTATGTCCACCCTTCTGTGAACAGCGTGTGTGTGCTTCTAGCGAAGGTGAGTCTTTTCAAATCAATTCAAGACGCTTTTTGTTGAGTTCCTGAATTTACCCCAGGGAAATGTTTTTGTCTTACTTTGTAACTACGGCCTCTTGGATAAAGTAAGAGGTAACGATATTCACAGGGTGTGGGGACTGCGTGTTTGTCACCACTCGACAATCTAATAGCATTCTACCTACAAAGATTTTATTACCGTTTTTTTTTTTTTTTTCTCTTAGTCCACCTGTAAATCAAGACGCCGACTTGAGTTCGGGAGGTTGGCGAGTTTTACGTCCAGCCAGCAGTGAAGACTATGTCATGGCTTCCGTGCTGGAGCTCAGTTTCCATTACAAAATCCCAACACACCTCTCAGGTGAGAATGCAGTCAGAGCTGCTCAAAATATTTTAGAAAGTCCAAGCCATCTGGGTGTTCTGTGTAAGAATTTCTGTACTAACAAAATGTTTCCTTCATACAAGTGTAAGAATATTCACATGTTTGACAGAGAACGCGTTGTAGTCGGTCGGTCGGCCGTTGTTGTTGTTGTTTGTTTTTTTTTCAAGCACCTGTATTCGTCCATGCTTCTATCCATTTTTCGTAGTTAATCAACTTTCGATTAAGCGTGTAAAGTCCACCCCTTCAATATGTCATATCCACCCCTTTAGTGTGATATGGAGCCTGTCGCGAATAATACTTACATGTTCCATAGCAGTGGTGTTTTGTAACCGAGTGGTGGGGTTCTGGACTGACAACAACAACCGTCCAGAAATCAAACTAAAAAGGCAGGAACCGTCAGCAGATGCACAACCCTTTTAATGCACGGACTAGCACAATGGCCAAATGACATCCAGCCCACTACAGTTTATTCAACATTTCGTGTTATTATCCATTGCAGTGGCGTGTATATCGTCTACTGATGATCTGCCCTCATTTGCAAGAAGCCAAGGCTATGAACGGGGCCCGCGGAAAGCGGTCCATTGTGTTTGAGATCTTCCACGAGAAGTAGTAAAGGAAAGGTCGAGCATTTCAACAGGTATGGCGGATGCTAACATATAATTGACTCAAACAACGATGTCGTTTTCGATGATACATAAGCGTTTTAAGTGTGTTTACTTCAAACCACGTGTTCATATGATATGTGCATTTGGCGTGATCGCATGTTGCGTCCTGCTTGCTATTGCCACTCCTCTAATTAGAAGAAGTGGACCGCGTACATTGGGCCGTTCGTGCAGGTCTACAACGTGTTTGGAATACTTCTTTTACACCAGCCACTCGTCATCGTGTAGAAGATCCGACGACAACCACTCAATACCTGTCTGGCTTCAAGTCGCCCTACATCAAAGAAGAACCTATACACCACGCCGGTTACGAGTTTGCTGATGTGGCCCAAGCGATCCCCAAATCTGGCGGCAAAGACACGAGTGAAATCACGAAACTTGTGATGATGGTCGATGCGCCCTCTTGGCTGAGAGGGTCGAGTTGGGAATTCTTTGGCGCGTGTCCTGTGTCCGCCTGTGCGCTGTCCTACGTCCGCTCCAACGACAACTTGACTGCCGACGCCGTAGTGTTCCACGATGTGCCGGAGAAACTGGCGGTTCCTCAACGGACCTCGCCCACACAGGTCTACGTCTTCATGCACATGGAGTCGCCTGTTCACACCTCAGATCGTTACAAATCTACGCTCTGGAACGCAGTGTGTACATTCTCTATCCTTCCGCTATTCCTTTCTTTATTTTTTCTCTCTTTAAATAAATTTACTTTACTTTTTTATGTTTACTTCTTTCTTCAAGCAGTTTTATTTCCTTTTTCGTTCCTTGTCTGTGATTTTTCTTCACTACATGATATCAATTCCGTTAACAGGCATTCAACTGGACGTGGTCATACAGAGTGGATGCTGACATTTTTTGTCCAGTCGCTTATCTAAAGCGTGCTAGAGAGGTGCCAACGCGAGCCTTTCTGCTCAGTTTAAGGAGGAATAAAACCAAGGCCGTGGCCTGGTTCTCCAGCAACTGCCACGTGCAGAGTCGACGTGACGAGTACGTGGCCCGACTACGTCGGGTGATCCCCGTCGACATTTACGGACGGTGCGGATCCCTGCAATGCACAGGACCTACGTGTGAGCAGATGCTGTCTACCGACTACATGTTCTACCTGTCGTACGAAAACTCCTTTTGTCAAGACTACGTGACGGAGAAGTTTTTTCGGGTGTTTAAAGAGAATGTGTACGTCGTTCCGGTTGTTCGTGGAGGCGCTGACTACGACAAGTACTTCATGCGAGGTGTGTACGTCGACTCGGAGTGGTTTGAAAGTCCGGAAGACTTGGGGCGCCACCTGCTGGAGCTGATGGAGGACGAAGAGACGTACGTGGACATGCTGTGGCGCAGGGCGCATTTCCTGTACCACGAGCACGGCATAGTGGACGCCAAGTGCCAGTTGTGCCACCGACTCCACAACGTCCACAGGTTCGCCAAGACGTGCCCAGACCTTTACGAGTGGAATCACTGCGACAGATGTCGGCCATCGCCTGACTTCTAACTGAAAAAAACAAACAAACAAACAAACAAACAAACAAACAAACAAACAAACAAAAAAATAAACAACAAAAAAAACAATTTGTCGGGGAAAGTAAGAAAATAAAATAACTACTATTTGCAGATTGTTTTATTTCTACATTATATAGTACAAACACATAGATTTAATTATTAATAAACCTAGCTTATATTTCTTATATTTTTATTTAGTTTTAGTTCTTTCATTAAACCACCTTTTAACTATCAGTATTTTTTGTAGTAGCATCCTCATTTTGAAAACAAAGGGATGATGAAGAGAGGTGAGAGAGAGAGACCAGCGCCGTCTGTTGGATGTTCTGTTTGGAACTGTACTTACCGTGGAGCTTATTGTGTGACGTGTTTAATATTTGACCTCCAGGTTGTGTTCATGCTGTGTGTAGACACTGACCTTTGACCTGGAGTAGCGTCATTTTATTCTGACGTCAACTTATTCTCACGTCACAACATGTCAGCTGTGAAGCGCACTGAGCTTGTCCACAGGGGAGATAACGCGCTGTACAATGTATTATTGTAAGCTGTTATTATTATTATTAAACAGGTACACAGTACAAAGAACGATTCATCAAGCAAACATCAGCAACCATAAAGGCAGGCAAGTCCATAGCAAAATCAACTAATAATAAAAATATGTGTTTGGACATCAAAGCAATGAGTGACAGAGTATACTCGGGTACACTTTGGAGATCCACCCCCACCTCCAACCAACCCTCACCAACGCCTACCCCACGACTTGTCGCGACTCCCTTGTCGATCGGCAACAGGACCAGGGTGTGCTGCAAGGTGGTGCGCTGTGCCGGGTGGCCGGGTGGGGGTCGGGTGGCGCGTGCGCGCGCAACAAAAGAAAGCGTGCCGAGTGGCGCGGTGGCGGAGGCTGACAAACGCCCAGCGCGCAGTGCGCGGCCAGCGGCGCCATGGCTACCCGCCCTTGCCAGCGGCTCGAGAACAGCAGGCGTCGACACCCGACAGAGAGAGAGAGAGAGGGGTGGATGGGTGGTAGAGGTGGGGTGGAGTCTTGCGGTGCACGCCTATCCCGTTACCTGTGACAGGGTGCGTCTTACATCTACCTTCACACTTTTTCTCTCCTTTTCTCACCCCCGTGGCTGTACCCCGACTGCAGCTACAAGGTCCTTGGTCACGTGCTCACTCCCCAGCAAGCACTCCACCCGTTTCAGTGGCTTGGCACTCACCTGAATATTCCGCACACGTATCAATAATACATCGCTGCACCCAGTGGCATCTGAAGCACTCAGTATCAGTGACAACCGCACCGCCAATGGCGGACAGGTGTTTTCCCGTGGGTACGAGTTAACTGCATGTCGGGTATGACTAGGGTGTGATTATATCTCCCTCCCCCACCCCGGGTGTGAAGGCGTCCCCGTAGTGGGATGTAGCACGATGCGGCGTGACACCGGTGTGTCAGGGTGGGCCTTGTGTCGCGAGAAAGGACCGAATGCCAAAGCAACAAAAGACGCCACTCAAACGTTTTTCTTTTAAAAATAATTTTAAAGGTTCTTTTTCGAGCTTATTGAAGCATCAAATTGTTCGTAGTTAATAATTTATATGTTAATAATTCACCACTGGCATAATTTTGCACTGTGGCCCTTTGAAACGAGACATTTCAAGGGAGAGTTTTGTGAACGGTTGTTTCATGCAATCAAAATATTCAAGGCGAGTGAGACTGGCTTTATACAAATAAAGGACGTTTCGAGGTAATAACACAGACACACACACACACTTCTAAATATTCACACATAAAAAAAATTACCGCTGCAGGTCCGCACATCAGTTGTTCTTTGAATTCTTCCGCAGCAACACCACGCTGTTGACAGATGAATAGTGTGTGTGTAAAAATCTCTTTCTCTCTCTCTCATATTGATTCTATCTCACATCATATCATCATAAGCATGAAAGATGTCGGGAAAATAATGACAGTTTTCCTGTGAGCTTGATCAGCGCTGTACAAACACCAATAACAAAAGAAAAGGCGAAGTTTTCCGACTCTGCAGTCAGCCACAAGTCCGACATCGGAGGTTCGCATCCTCAACCGGGGATATATACGATCACAAGGGTTGAGGTCTCCTTTCATCTTGTCACCTGCTCGTAACACAGGTGGGTGTCGGGTGGGGTGAGGGTAAGGCGCACTGAGGTCACGCGCGGCCACGCGGCACGGGTAGGTTGGCGCTGCGCCTGACTGTGGTCGCCACTGCCACTCACCGTACCATGCAGGTACTTCCAGACCAGAGGAGACGACGGACTGTGTCCTTACTTAATTCGCCATCAAGCCATTCACCTAAAGACGCCCGTAGCTCGTGATGGTCGGGGGGAGACACCCGGAGAGGGAGGGCAAGACGAGAGATTAGTTTTCAACTAAACACGCTTCAGATAAACCTCCTTAGCTATGGTAGCTATGGTAGCTGTAGTAGCTGTGGTAACGTGAGTTGTGAGTCAGTAACAAGGAATGAGTCTGTTCTCTACTTCTTTTTTTTTTTTTCTTAACTTTCCAAATTTATAATTTCAATTGTAACAGGAATTTTTATACTACTATTTCATTTCCCAAAGTTTTTGATCTAGTGCATCAGTTACATTTTTTAAAATTTACCTTTGTTTTCCTTTTTATTTTGTGTGAGAGAGAGAGAGATGGGTTTTTTTTGTTTTGTTTTTTTAATTTTCAAAGTCAAAATTCTATGAAAGACACTAGCCACCAACTCTCACATTCCCACAATAATTTCGACTGAGTGTTGAACGTTTTTTGAAACAGCATCCACGCACGCTTCCCAGCCTCGGTAAGGATGTCCGGCCTCTCTAACACCAAGAGCGTGACCCAAGGGGTTACCTGGCAGGAAGGTCCAAGGAGCACCACCGTCCTGTCTACATACCTCCCCCACTCCCTCACTCTTGTGTCCCCAGGAGCCGCGCTGGCGCACAGGTGTCGGCGACGAGGGCTGATGGGCAAATAATACCACGGAGTCTCTGATAATACCACCATAAGCCTGGCGGCCGCATTAAAAGCTTTACAACCGTCCTGAGCTGGCGCCTGGGGCTCGGCTTTCACTTTCAGCAGCCATCCGGGGTAGCAGGAGGCCCGCGCTCACAAGCAACTGGTCGTAGGGGGAAAAAAAAAGAAAGAAGATAGCGACAATGACGATGTCGACTCACAGCAGGAGAAGAAAACAAGAAACACAACAAAAATTAACAACTATATCAAATCCTTCCCGTTATCAGCCAGCTAATCTGTCCCCACCCCGCCTCTCTCTCTCTCCTTCCTTCTAACCCTTCACCTCAGCGATTATTTTTCCTTAGTTCTACAAGGTTGTCTCCCTTCCCTCCCTCCTTCTCTTCATTATTCTCAGCTGATAAGGAGTGCGTCCTTTTTTCTTCTGATTCCCAAACTCCATCCCAAATCTCTAATAACTCTTCATCTCACTAATCCTTCACATCCGGGGTTCCGTGTTCCTTTTCTTTTTTTTCTTTTTTTTTTTTGTTCTGCTAGAGGAGTAATTTTGCTGTAAGGGTGTCCTACGGCTGGAAGAGTCCGCCACAGTCTGCCTGTGTCTTGCTATTCCACCCCTGACTGTATACAAGGAGAGGCAGCCACGAGTTGTCGACTCCGTACCTCTCAAGGACGAGGAGTAGGGATGGAGGAGGAGGAGGATGGGAGGAGAAACCCGTTTTCATGAGAAGCCGGGTATAGCTACTCCTCATACACTAAACTTGGGACGATCTGAAACAAATTCATCCGCTCTAGCCTCTCCTTTAAAAACATAAAAAAGCCAAAAATAACCCACGACCGCAGCTGCAACTCTACTGCCGGTGGCGACAAAGAGTTATCTTTGCCTGTTGCGACGGCAAGATGGCGCTGATGATGTCAACAAAAGATGTCAGCACGTGGCGCTGTGCGTCGGACTAAGTCAGCTGGCGAGCCAGGCTCCATGCGATGACCAAATGCTTAATTGTCTCTTAATTTTAATTTTTAATCACGGATTACATTTTTCATGCATTTTTTCTCCTCGGCGACGGATATAGTCGCAGGGCAGACCTCCATCACTAGGTGTTTGTGCCCTTTATGCACCGATGTGACAAGTTGTATTATTTTTTTTTACTGTTCCATATTGTCTGGATGTGGTTGAATTTATAAACAGGAGTGTCATTCTCGAGCCATTCTAATTTAAAGGCGGAGGTTAATTAAAGTGATACAGCATACATGATTTTGTTTTATTTTTGGAGGATTGCTGCATGGTTGTAGCAACAGCCCTAGTAACAGAACGCCTGCACATGATTTTGTTTGATTTTGACATTTAAAACACCTACACACTTGCACACCTGGCACACCTCCACAACTGACACACAACTTTCGTTAGTCTGGCAAATTTGTTTATCCTCTGGCGGCCTTGCGCCATGCCGACTAAAATATTCGCCAAAGATGCGTCAGGGCCCCGCAGGTGAGAGGGGAATATCGTACAGAGGCGTTCTTTTGTTCAGAATTTGTTTCATCCACCCGTTGCCTTTAGACACGCTGTATGCACGCTGCACGAGAGAACCAAGCTCCTGACGCCCATGGTCTTGTAAACAATGCGCACGGGTGGCGGAGGAGAGGTCCTGCACCCCGATGTTGAGCCTGCAGCCTGTGTCCACACTCCTGTCGTCTGTTGACAGAGGAATCGTCGCTCTATCTGCTGGTCCACCCGCGCAGTCATAAAGGCCGAACAGTTTTGAGAACTAGAGATTTTCCTGTAAATATTCAATAAAGGGAGAAGCTTTTAATTATTTTTTTAATGTACGATTTGATGGATTATATATGTCACGAGATGAACTCATTTCGTGACATGCGCACGCACACACACACATACACATCCATATGCATGCACACACACACACACACAGCCTGCACCAAGCTCTGAGAACTGGGTGAATGGTGTCTAATTCAATAAATGTTTGGTGAACATAAAATAAAAATAAAACCTTCTGTTTAGTGACCGTCCACTTCTACTCCAAATTGTTTTTTCTCTCTTTCACCTCGTCATCCCCACCCTGATAATATTTATTCAGTCTCATCGACCACAACCCTATGTATAAATTATTACCGAGCAGACGACACGTATTCGAATAACCACTATGTAACTCCGAGTACATTATGTATTATTTAATAAAGACTTTTGTACCTCCTACTTCTCCCACCAAACTCAACCCACGACTCAAAAGAAGGAATCAAAAAACTCCTATATAATTCAATAAAGGTGTTAGCCGATCAGGATACCCTGCGCTGAACATTCACAGAAAAACAATTTTAAAAAAAATAATTTCTGTAGAGAGACTAGTAACACAAAAACAGAAAAGATGAGGGTTGAGAACAGGAGCGATGAAGGAGCGACAGAGGGTGGAGAGACTAGTGAAAGGGAAGAAACTCCAGAAAGGGTTGAGTCGCCCCCGCGCGAGCTGCGAGCAAGAGGCTGGCTGGGCGAGGCGAGACGCTGAGCCATTCTCATGGTAATTATTTGCGGCTCCAGCGGATGTTACGCAAGCCTCCTCCGCGCACAGGCCGCCGGGAAGCAAAAGTTACAAACTTTTCCGCGGCAACGTGGGCCGAAAGGGGGCGTGGCCGGCGGAGGACATGGTTGCAGTGGTTTTGCAGGCTAAAATGACCGGGTTTGGAATGTTTGTCGGAGGGGGACACGAGGACAAAGACCAGCCCACCCCTACCTCCAACACGCTCTCCTCCTTCCTCCTTTTTTCTCGCCGTTCTGTCTGCCGCTGTGGGCCAGAGAACGTGGCGGGCAGATGCACTCGCAGACGACCACACCAAGTCTTGTGTCCACGGCTCGTTAGGGGTTGGAGACCGGGGGGATAGGTCCCCCCACTCCACATACAAGACTGGAGGGGTCATGTTTTAATGATCTTTTTTGATGCCACGTCCCCCTGGGGTTCAAAATAGGAGGAGTGGTTGAGGGGGGTAGGAGGGCTGTATCTTGAAGAGATGGCCGCTCAGCCTAAAGCTTGGCCTGTCTTTTCAGAGAGCGACAATCAGACACAAGTTGCTGTTAACGGTACTCTGCGAACATTTTCGCAATTTCTTTTGCAAAACACAGCCAATTAGCCCGGCAGGGAGGCTGATGAAAAGCTTAAAAGCTGAGAGTTACGGAGTGGTGAGTGTGTGTGTGTGGGGTGGCAAGGGTGGGGAGGGAGTGGATGGCTTTCTTCTTCACACCCCCTTTAAGACCCATACAATGCCGCTACCTTGAGAAGTTGACGGTGCAGAGGAAGGGAAAAAGAAGCTGAGAGAGATTTAATGCCATGTCGACTTGGGCCCCAGCTTCCATCTGCTGTGTTTATCGCCCATGTACCGGATCACTCAGACTGAAAGGAAACCTCCTTCGTCAGCCCCTACCTCCGACTCCATGCCGCACCCCCTCCCAACCCTTGATTAGCTCTCAAGTACCGTTATATCTCATTCCCCACCCCTTTCTATCTTAACAATCAGACGACAAAGTCCTATTTGGGAGCGTGAAACCATGAATTATTCATGCTAGATGCGATAAGAGGGGGGGCTCAGCATTAACTTGCCATTCTGGCGACTGTTGTAATAACGCCCCAGACCCTGTCAAAATCTGCGAAATAAGGGTGGGTGGTTCGCAAAGGGGAGGTTCCGATCGGGGTGGAGGAGGGGGTGGCCTGCTAATGCTGCAAATGAGAGAAAGAAAAAGTTTGTTTCGAAGCACAGCTTGCATCTTCGACGAAGAAGAATGTGACTAAACGACGACAGTTTAGAAGTTTCCGTCAACCCCCCTCTCCTAACTCTTCCACCCCCCAAAAAAGAGTGAAAAGCGGAGAATGAGTGAGTGGTGGGGGGATTATTTAGTTTCGCTACCCTCATCACTACTCTACCACCATCAGTGCAACCTCCAACCTCACCCACCCACTTCCAGTGTCACCGTTTTCCCATCACTCTCTCTCTTACTCTCTCTCTTTCTTTCTCTTTTTCTCCGTTATCTTTTAATTTGGCGAGGTAATGAATATTCCATCTGCCTACCCCTAGTGGCGGTGGCAGAGCAGGTGAGAGCCCAGAACTGGGGAAGCAGGTTCAGGGGTTGGGAGGGATGGATTGAAAGCTGTCTATGTTTTCCGCCACTCTATCGTTCCACGCACGTGCGCCTCGCCCCGCTCCACGGGGTCGACCTTTGCCTGTCGCCCTCGCCAATCGAAATTGCAGCTACATAGGCATCATTCAGGGAGCCCAAGCGAGATTGCATGTAACAAAGAGGACATATTTCGCCATGCACCCACGGCCGGCGCCTGCAAGGTAAGAATAGGTTTCCAGACCGCGGCATATGCCCCATTAGTTGGACATTTTGCATCTCCATCTCATGCCACCACCCACCCAGGCACCTTCTCTGTCCCATCTCCCCCTCCCACACTTCCCACTCCCCTCTTCGGCCCCTCCAGCAGCCTCCAGGTTTTTCTCTCCTCTCTCATCAGAGTGCCCTGAGCACGTGCTACCTTGAAAACTCTTTGAAAGTCTCAGGAAAATAGGACCGTTATTTCGGGGACAGAAGAAAGAGAGCTCAAATGGCCAGAATTACATTCATTGACGAATACTATTCTCATGTCAAACTCCTTTTTTTCCTTTAGGCTTGGGTGTAAGGAGTTTGTTTCCAAAGAGCGTTTTGGCGAAGAGAAAAGAGAAGGCTTTTTTTCTCTCCAAGCGCCAGTGTTATTTTTTTGATGCCATTTGTTTGTCTGAACACTGGGGGGACTACTTTCTGATCTCCACGCAAGAAAAGATTACGGTTTTATTGAGCAATTCTTTGTGGACATTGATTCTAGATGGAACAAGAGCTGGTCAAATAGGTTTCCTGGGATCATTCGGCATCTGCTTGTGAGGATGGATGGTGGACGGGGGAGCCTGGAAGAGAATGACTGCAGCAGACAGAGGCTGGGGTAGGGGGTCCTCCCCCCCAAAGTACACGTGTTTTCCCATGAATGCATGTGTCTCTAAATTTTGTCTAAACGCCTCATAGTTAAGGCGGTGGTTTCTCCCTTGTTTCCCCCCAAAAAGAAACCTCTATGATTTAACCCCACAAACAATGATCACTTGGACTGTTTGGGGAAAGGATCAGACCTCCTGTTTCACAAAGGAACCTTGAGCAAAGTAACTCAAACTTGATGACGTGGATGTAAATCTGCTTTATTTAATTCGCCCAGACGCCTGTAAAACTTTGTTCAAGGTTTCCTGATATTTTAACCGACATCCTACTATTGGAGGTTCGGCGAACAAAGACTTAGAGACAATCTGCTTCGGAACAAATTGCTGCAACTGTGCACCAGACTGTTTGTTTTTGCTTCCCTCATTTTCTATTAACTTTTGATTCTTCTTTTGTAGGGCTGTGCATGTGGTGATGACGATTACATTGTTGCTGCCTGATTCTTTTTTTGCTCCCATGGCCTAGCCTCCATGTTGAAGTTTCAGTGTTGTATTGCTTCACAAGTTTCAGGCTCAAAGATAAAGTCTTGGAACAATTACAGTGTTTGATATCCTGACAAGAGTTATTTCTTTACCTACCAGATAATCTTCTTACATATATATCTGATAACTCACTCATAACACTACAAAACACTAATACAATCAGGTCTCCTTTCGTTAAAAAAATATTTAGAATTCAAGTCTGACACCTAGAATATACACGACATAAGCATATGCACTGTACACATACAAATATATATAAATACATTTACATAAGAGTGAGTGCACAGATATATCACCTGTCTTTCTGTAATACTGTCTCACTCTACTCATCATGTTACCTGTTGCGGTCCAGTCCCCTGACCTGAGGACTGTCGGCGACAAAGACTGCGCACATATGGAGACACCCGACACCCGCAGGACTGGCTTTATACTACCTCCTACCCTGACAGAAAACCTCTTACCTGCTCAAGTGACCCTCACATTGCTGACAGAGCTAAGAAAGTACAAACTTTTTTTTTCTTGTGATGATGTCTTGAACAAACACCACTCACCAAGGAACTAGCGGGGAATAATTCTTCACCAGCTTGACCCTGAGTTCGCCGTCCTCCAGTCAAGGCCAAACAAATTTGTCCAAAACCCGGCGCCAGACGATCTTTTCAAGATCTCACGTACAGCTCGGCCCTCCATCCACAATGTGTTTATCAGGACTCATGATCATCACAGCTTCACAGAAACACCTTTCGCCCGCCATGGCCTCGAAGAAGCAATATAAAGTCACGTGATCCCTTCTCAAGAGGAGTTCTGCCTTTCAAGAAAGACCTTCAGTCCGCTCAGACCAGGTGAGGGAAACGGAGGTGAGAAGGTGAGTATGACATCAATGACATCACTGACAATGACAGGGAAAGATAACCGTTGCACCGAGTGTTCAGGGTGTTCAGTGTTCATTAAGCGTCTGGTGTGTTCATTGACGAGAAACAGCTTGGACTCGTTTTGATCAACAACATGCGACCCTGACCCTCGGTCCCCGCCTCCACTCCACACTTCCAACCCGGAGCTCGTGCTCCAGATATGAGTGACCTTCGCTGTGACCTCCGTCGTGACCTGCGTAATGACATTCACCTTGAACTGTACTAGCAGTCAGGCTGGAGGACCATCTGAAGTGAACACTCATGGTCAACGAGTACAGTTGGAGAATATTTCAGCTGACTCGTGGAAAATACTCGCCCAACACAGGCACACATCGGGTGGAAGAGACTGTAGCGGGTGGTCTTCACATTCTTTCTACAGGGGCGACCAATGAACACACTGTGAACACTTTGTGTCCATTTAAACACAATTTTACCCTGAAACATATTTGCTTATTTATTTATCCGCGACATTGTCCCTTCACGCAACATATTTCAGTAGATAAAGTATACAAAGAAGTAATTTATGGTATTGCAGGATCTCACGACAGTGATGATCTGTGTCTGCTCTATATTCCCCATAGTCGTTACTACCTGTGTGTTAGTTTACTTTATTCCTTGCTACTCCTCGAGGAGTATAGGGCCGCAACCTGTATGTACTCACTTTATTTTCCATATCCACTTACTACATGTCTGACTCGCGAGATTCCCATACCCTGTTACTACATATATATATACTCACTGTATTCCCATTCCCTGTTACTGCATGTATCTGCTCACTATATTCCCCATATCCACTTTCAACACTAAATTCTCATATCAACTTAATACGATATCTGTATTCCCCATATGCACTACATGTGTCTGGTTATTTTTTCTTCTTTCTGTTCTTTGCGGTTTTGTCACAAGAACGAGTTACGTGCATAAAAATGGACTCCACCTCTCCTGCCCAATCCGAGTAGCAAATCGAATAATATATAACACAATCAAAGCTATTAATCCAGCCTCAAGATCCATCTTAAGAAATACATTTCACAAACAAACAATTCCGCCCATCCTTTGCTTCGTCTATGCACTTCGTTCATGTTTGTGATGGTGTCATGTTTGTAGATGTTGATGCTGATGTTTCTTGATTGACTGACCTTTGTGGCCTCCACACGGAGAAATGAGCTGTAGACATTATTATTATTATTATTATTATTATTATTATTATTATAATTATTATTATTATTATTATTATTATTATTATTATTATTATTATTATTATTATTATTATTAAACTCCATGGAAGACAAGGTCTCTTTGTGTGTGTGTGTGTGTGTCCCCTGCTGACGTCAGCGCCTCATTAGGGTCCAGCTCTGGCCGGTGACTGTTTTCCCATCTGTTCCAGAGCCTGTCTGTCAGGACCTGCGTTATGTCTTGTTAATCGCGTCATTAGTCGATTACAATTAACAAATTAAAGCCTTGCACTTTGGCCTTCTCGCAACGCTTGTGGTCGAGGCAGGAGACAAATTGAGATGAGGAGCGAACTTAATGGGGGGCGCTCGTTGACCAAACACCATTAGGTCCACAAAAAAAGCCACGCACCCTAGAGAGGTTCTTCGCCGAAAGTTTGGGTGTGAACACCGAATTTTTTCTTTCCTTTTCTTTTTCTCTGCATTACTCGAAAGATGATTGATTCTTTTTTTATTGAAAAAATGTTTGTTGATATTCAAGGATAGGCGACAGCCATTGTATTATCTCCTCCTCTGTCCAGTGACTTTGGGAAAAAATATCGTAACATACTATAAAACAGTAAAACGTTTTTGAGTTTTGATGGATCAACTTTTTCCAAAAAGAGAAAGAGGATTTGGAAGAGGGATCATCGTTGTCGTGGTGTCGATGACGAAACTCATCTCATCGATACTGTTCTTGGTGATGCTCTAAAGGGGAGGAAATAGATGATGAGCAACTTTTGTTGTTGAATTTCGCCCCACCGTTGGGTCAAAAAAATAATAATAATAAATTGTGCTGTGAAGATTAGGGAGAAAGGGTTACAGGGTGTTGGATGGTTGGGGTGGGGGAGAGAGTTCGAGCGGAGTGGGTACGGATGGTGAGTAGTGTGCCCTTGATGAAATGGCATGACGAGGACAGCGCCGCCAGTGCTGGGTATGACCAGAACAGAGCTGCATGGCCACGGACCTACATTCACCATGTGGATCACCTGGGGTCTGTGACTGTCGCTCTGTTTCGCCCTTCGTCGCAGGATGCATGAAGACCTGGCATTGCGCCTGACAAGTTGAAGAAAGCAGACGAGGGACAGAGGCAGGGAAGAGTGGGGTGGCCACCCGCCCTCCCTATACCTCCCGAATGGCCACCCGGTGTGCCCGCAGCTTGAAGAAGAACTTTGGCCGAGGAGACAGATGGTGCCAGAAAAAAAACAGAAGGAACTTCAGACACGAGACAGCATGCGAGAGACTGAGCTCTTCACCAGACAAGGGGCGGACAATTCTCGTTGACACACGCATCTCACCCAGTGCTCAGGGTGTTTTCCGAAGGGAGGGTGGCAGTGGGACAGGGTGGCTGGGGAAGGGGTGGGCATCGTCTCGCCAGGTTATGGAGGCGGAATATTGTCGTCCAAGCTTCACATATGTCGGGCTTGCAAGAAAAGAAGATGAAGAGTGCTGAAAGATGCTTCTAGGAGATGGAGGACGGTTGCCGTGTACTAAGGTTGCTGTAGTCTGTTTGGAGGAGATGGCGGCCACCCAGGTTAGTAAAGCAGTTCCGGCGACTTCAGGTTGGTAACCGATAGTCTGGAGCCTGCAGCCAGTGCAGCTGACCTGTGTCATAGTCAGTATGTCATGACACTGGGGTGACAGAGGGACGGCTGTACCATCATTGGACAGATGTTTGTATTGGGGGGTGTGTGTGTCACAGCAAGCCAACCGAGGCTGTCGGGTATTGGTCTGTGCTTGTTTGTGAGTGTGTGTACTTTAGATGTGTATATGAGTGAGTGTGTGTACGTGTACATGTGTTTATGAGTGTGTGTTTACATGCATGTGCATGAGAGAGTGTGTGTTTGTACGTGTACATGTCTGTATGAGTGTTTGCACCTTTACATGTCTGTATGAGTGTCTGTACGTGCATGTGTATGAGAGTGTATGTGAGCGCGCGTGTGCGTTAAGATATATATACATGCCATTGCACATGACTTACTGTGATATAGCTACAAGTAAGTTTGTTATTATTTGAAACACTGTTTTACAGATCCTTGAACACAAATTATTTATTGTTTTGCATTTTCAAATAGTAAAATTATTAACTTGACTAATAGTAGTGACGGCTTTACTCACACTGCCATAGATAAGCTGCTAACCCCAACCCTAACCCAACATGTCGTGAAGTTTAGTCCTGAAGTCTGAAGTAGACAACAGTATGATGTAGGACATCAGATAATACATCAGCATTGCGAGCTACACTTCTTCACTCTTAAATTTCATAGGAATATTCAGAAAGTTGTTGTTGTTGTTGTTGTTGTTGTTGTTGTTGTTGTATTGGGTTCTCTGTATGTCTTAAATAGGCTGTCCTTCCAGCCTGGTTCTTGTCTACTTGCTCCCCATCTTCCTGTCCGTCTATTATGCTGTCCACCCTGTCTACTTGCACCTCTGTTTACCTGGCTACCGTGTCGCTTTACCTGAGTGCAGTCTGTTTACATTTTCTAACTACGCAGATAACACAGGGACCAAGACAACAGGTGGAGGTATAAACACAGATACACAGACACCACAGGGACAAACAACATGTAGACACATAAATAGAGACACGCAGACAACACAAAGGCTCAGACAGGTGGACAAATAAACAACGATACAGAGACAACACTTATAGTTTCTGTTTCGAACTCACAAATCTTTCTTATGTTCAGGCTTCCTCGGCACTCCATCTTCTTCACTTTGAGTCGGTGACTGCATCAGCTAACACCTTTATAATATTGGTCACTTTATTTTTCTCTCTCTCTCCTTGCAGTTCCTCCTACCTCCAGCATCGTTAGAAATAAAAACCCTCCAGACCCTCCCGAGACTATTTTCTTAGTGGGAGGCTGGGCGTAATTTTATTTTGCAATTTTCTCAAAGTTTTGGATGAACTTTGCGGGTCGGTGATGATGTTTTGAATGAGGAGGTGACAGAGCACGGTCCGCGAGCTACCCACAAAGCTTTGCGCTGCCTCCCGTTACACCGGCGCCGAGCAGACGACTTCGGGGGATCGCAGGTGATGTCGGTGGTTGCAAAAAATGGACAGAAGATCGCGCCTCGCATGACGAAGTGTGAACGGACTCGTGTTTCCTACATTTTCTTTGTTCTGTTTTCATAATTTCATCTCGCTCTTTGTCCAGGCACACCTTGCTCTCGTTTTTTGTGGATTTTCAAGCTTTCAAGCTCCCGGGATATTAGTTTTGCACCTTTTGTAGACTCACGGAAGGCAAATACACCGTTAGATTAATCAGCATCTATCTAATTAAGACGTGTGAAAGTGATATTAGACATCAAAGAAATTGGAACTTTTGTGTGTTATTTTACAGGATAAGAAACAATTTAATATTTTTTTTTTAATGAGAGAGAAAGAGACTGGGTGCAATAATCTCTCCCTGTTGGTGTTTGGTTTAGCCCACAAACAACGACCTCTTCACCCCGCCATCAAAAAATTAGTTTTAGCCTCGTATTTTAATAAATGAACGCTTGATAACTTTTTCTTTAACACGTGGACAATTATTGAGATTGTGATTGGTGTTGGTGATATCCAGATGATGTGGACGTTAGTCATCTTTCTTAAATACGGAGTTTCAGTATGGCGAATGTTGAAGGGAGTTATCGTGTCATCAGGCGCCATCTTGGTAGTCCTTTTCACCAAATTTGATGCTTATCATGAGGTTTGAATATGTTTGTGGTTGTTCTTTTAAGGGCAAACCGCTGCTTCCTAAAAGTAATGAAAATGCAACTAAGGTTTATAAGGACGACAGTTTCATTAGTCAGCTTCCAACATGAAGTCTCTTACAGTCTGCTGACAGTCCTTGTGGATTAATTAGGGTTCTCAGAATTTAATTATGTTTTAAATAAATTTTATAAGAATAAAAGATTGATTTTTTTAATTGGTAAGTACGCATTTTACTAAAATGCTCAACCGTTTTACAGGTGGTTGTATGTAAGGAGCAGATACAATCATTGGTCAGAACCATGAGGACTGCGATACCATTGTGAATGCAACTGAACCCACTTTGAAATCTCAGAGGAAATGGCAGATGAATTGTCTTTATCAGCTGGGAAGTCGTTCACCGAAGGCAACGCAGTTACATTTGATGTGGTCAGTTCATTCTGTAATAAGGTCAAGGGTCATTTTTATTACACAGTAAAAATAAAGTTATGTGGGTGTCTGTAACTTAGTTACATGGGGATTGTGTGTGGATGTTTGCTAAAGTCTGAAGACTAAAACAGAAACTGAAATGTAGAGAACTTGCTATGAGAAAAGTTATGAGAACTTACACACCTTCAAATGCAGTGTGCACTTCTAAATGCATCAGTCTGTAAAGATGTGTTCCACCGAAACAAAGTGAATGTGTTGGATGTCATACAGTCGATAAATCACAGTCAGCACTTTTGTTTACGTTACAGTGGATTACAAAATTTAAAAATCAACAAAGTAATCTAACAATTTTTTATATTTCCACAGTTACAATAATATTTGTTAGATTACATTTTTGTATAGGTACGCATGCTCATAATATCAAAATAAATTCCTGATTCAGAGTTCCATCTCATTTGGTAACCAAGGCAACCGTAACACTGTTTCTAATCGGACAAACAGGTTAGTCCAAATCTCACAAAGTGTTGACATGATGGGTTCACATAAAAACTGTCCAAACCTGCTCAAACGTTCGCTATGTCTGTCCCGTTAACAGGAACTTTTATTATTGTTACTGATGATGATGAAAGCACCAAACTAACAATAGTTAGAAATGGGCAATGGAGGAGTGCACGTCTGTTGACATAACTCGTAGTGCGGACTACCAAGTCATCATTAAAATGTGATAACAGACATAGAAATAACCCTGACTATCCATTAAGTAGTCGTCTTGTAGTGCTGATGCTGTCACGTGACAGCGAGCAACGGTAACTACACAGTCGAAAGATGTCGGAGTTAATACGGGTGTCGTAGCGGTACTCAGCACCGAGCCCTGGCGGGTAGCTTGGTCCAGCCAGACACCCGTGCAAAGCCTGTACGTGACATATGGCCCGCCGGCTCCAATGTCGTAATTTGTCGTGTTGCACGTGCATGCGATGACAGGGAGCAGCACTGCAGACAGATTGCTGGTGCTGTAGCTTGCTCACATTCTATTAGCCTCCCTTTGTGTCCAGTCGGCTTTGTGGGTGTGCAGACAAGTCTATCTGTTCACATGCCCCCTCCTTCACAACCTTCCCCCACCAACCACCCCACCTTACACCCCGATTCCCCCCCCCCAACTCCCACCCGACCCCCAAGCGGTGATGCGCGAGATTTGGATGATTAGTGGCAAGTAGGGCGGCTTGTGTTTCTGCCAGCTCGCCCACAGCTTCTTGTCCAAAGTCTCACTCAGGTTGTTTTTTTTTTTTTTTAACGGCTTCTTACCATCATGGTTCGCTTTGAGAAAGCCTCGCGACACAAAGTAATTTCTGATCGAAACGAGCTGGAAAAAGCAATCTAACAAACTCAGCAGGAGGTGTGTGTGTGCGTGCGTGCATCAGTGAGAGCGAGTGCGAGTTATGTATGAGATAGAGAGAAGGAGAGAGAGAAGGAGAGAGAGATTACCGTACAAGTGACACAAGGAGGAGCAGAAGACTGCTCGGTCAACCACTGAAAAGCAGATGTGATAGGGGGACCTTGTGTGCCAGCCAAGGTAAAGGTAGCGGAAGGAGAAGGCAGGGCAGCACAGTCCATAACCTACACACAGTGAACCACTCACATTCGTTACTTAAAGGCTATGGCGCTCTATACTTTTACCTCCTCCTCCCGCCGCTCTTTTTCCTCTTTGATAATATGATAGCCTCACAGATGGTACACAGTATTACCAAGTATATATACCACATTATGCAGTTTGGTCTTTCTATGTTTCTGATTTGGAAAAAGAGAATGTTGACATTAAAAAGTTAGTCTTGCTGGTCAATGGCCGCTAAAACTTTAAGATATGTGATAACTTTCTCTAAATTATAGTGTTTATAAATGTGGTGGATGTATATCTATGTGTAGTGCCTCCTGTACGTGCTTTAGAAGTCATTTTTGATTGTATTTGTGCATCGGATTCTGTCTACAGCAAGTTTATCACGTGTTGTGAAATGGACTTGAGTAGACTTGTATATCCTTGATTGAAATAGCTTCTTGTATCAATAAACTTTCAGTAAATCTCTTTCTCTCTTTCCTTTTTTTCTTTTCAATCTCTCTTCTCTCTCATTTGTTTTGTGTGTCTCTCTATTTGTGTGTCTCTCTATTTCTCTATCTCTGTCTCTGGCACAAGACCTATGTAGACACTAATAAAAAGACACTACAGTCGCTTCTCATCTATGCGCATGCGTGGTGAATTCTTTCTTGAAAAAAAAAATGAGACTGTGAGGAGTACTTTACTGTCAACAACTTCCACAACAAAAGTTCTCTCCTGACGACGAGTGACTATCAACATACACATCCCACCTAACATCTAACCTCGTCCTCATCGACGTGTCCGATGATAGGCCAGCGACATCTGGAGAGTCGAGCTCAGCAAACTGCGAGTACAAACACCCCCTTTCCCCATCCCCCCCCCTCTCCCACACACACCATACCCTATTCTTTGACCAGCACGTGATTCTCGACCGTTCTCGTGTGATTTACGGGCACGCGCTCTGGAATTGAAAGGACTGACCAGGCATGAGATGAGACAGGAGGAGAGAATCAGTGGACGTTTGAGTCCAGCAGCTCCCTCCGTCCCTCTCCCCCTCCACAGCCTGTATGGTTGACTGCTGCGGGTAGATGAAGAGGTAGACAAAAGACTGGACATGTTCTACTCCTCATAAACCTTCCTGGCCCGACATCACACCCCGGACGATCTTCATTCCGCTTGGGATCTTTTTTCTGTCGGAGGTGCACAACAGAAGCCATCCCTCACGACTCTGGGAAGAAACGAAGATGGGGAGGCAGAAACATGGTGAGTGGGTCGTCAATGGCGGCGGACATTGTGGATGGTCCTCCAAGTCTGATTTACGTGTAGTGGGGGAGCAGGAACCTTGACAACTAGTCCTACTATGTGAGCCTCATTGTGAATGTTCACTAACGACCACTGGCCGTCTGTTCACATCCCACCCACGAGTGTTTGAAAACAACTGTGTGTCCGTAACGGCTGCTGGTCAGCTTCCTCTCGGCCTGATGATGAGGCATCTGCAAGGGTTGTGCTTGTTTTTGTTTTGCACCACAAGCGAAGTGTTGTTATTTTTATACAATGTTTTTGTTTACATCAGGAAGTGTTGTGTTACTAGCTATGTAATGTTATGTAATTTGTTTTTCTCACATCAGGAAATATTGTAATGAGTTACATAATTTTTTTTCTTACATGAGAAAGTGTTATGCACGTGAAAGGAATATTTACACAGGCGCTACGCAGACACATTAATAAACACAGAGCAAGTACACATCCCACACAACACACCCACACACACACTCACACAGGCACCCACACACACAGCATGGTGAGAGTAGGAATGCTCACACAAGAAATAAGGAAGAAATGTATTTATTTGTTGCTGTTCAAGTGACATTCAGAACATCACCGGATGTAAGGCACTTGGTATACTCCCTTGACAGCTGAGATCATCTCAAACTTTTAATATATAAACAACAAACAAACAAACTGAGTTCTGAGACAAAAAGGAGCAGAAAAAATTGAGTCAGTATATTATGCAGCTTGGAACTGGTGGGGAAAAAATACAGTCACGTGACATTCCGGTGTATATACTTCACATAAAATCGTTATTCATCCGCAATAAAAGCAGCGGACATCACTTCTTCCCTTGCTGATTTATTCACTCAGTCACTCACACTCTTTCCTTCTCATTCTTCTTGTCCCTGGCCATCTCATCATGAAAAATAATTTTCATGTACAAAAGAAAACATCCAGATATATAAAAATAGATACAGTCATGCACACAACTGCACAGTCGTGACCTGCAGCTGATTCATACTGTACAGTATTACAATGAGTATTGCACATTCGTTGCAAGTCTGTAATTATTATTACATCAGTCAATATCAGTAGAAAATCTGTACACAGTACCCTTCACCCCTCAACCACGCGTGGGCATGACACAAGGCAACAACACGTTAAGGAGTAGATATGTATGTATAATAAATAAAAGTATGTGCAGGTAACGGAGTGAAGAATGTCGTCTGCTGTGTCAGGCACTTTTCAGACAAACTGTTACCTGGGCAACGACGCGATACACTTGTTTGGACGTTAAAAATCGACGAATATAAAGAGGAGTGCCCCGTTAATATCAGTTTGTTAATATTATCATTGCTTGTCTTTAGTCTTCACGTGTATTTATCTCGTCTTCTGATCTTTTCTATTCCTCTCGCTCTCGCTCTCTCGCTGTCGCTCTCTCTCTCTCTCTCTCTCTCTGTCTCCCACCCAAGTAAATAATAATAAATTGTCTCACACACGCAGTCACAAAATCCACTTTCAAACGTTTTTTCAAACTCAAAGCAAGGTAGACAGATGAGAAGCAGGTCTGTGTTGTAACAACCCGTGTCGTGGGTTCGTATCTTCGGTATTTTGCTAAAGAAGAAAATGCTGCGGTTTTTAAACCACGTGACATGTCCAGTAATGTTTGTTATATAATAGCTATACTATCAAACAGTAGTGCTACACAAACGCAAAGATCAGAACATAAACAGAAGCTCGTTTTCTGTTTGGTTGAGAGAGAAGAACCTGTGAGGATTACAATTATTATATTTGACATCAACCTTTTCCTTCTCTAGGCTTGTGGTCAGCAGTCGTCGCAATTTTATAGTACACAGTTCTGACCTTTCAACTCTGACCTTTGAACTGTGGGGGAAAAAATCATCAAAATCACACCAGACTCGGGGCAGCCGTTGTGTTTTCACTCCACTTTATCATAATTATTTTAATTCTCACATTCAATGCCTTTTCTGTCTTTCTCTCTCTCTCTCTCTTGTCAAGCGCAGGAAGCTTGCTGTCATGCGACGCAATGCTCTATATACGAGCCTAAAAAATAATAAATAATAATCAGCAACCATTAGCAGATAGTTCTGAAGCCAGGCCGCCATGTTGTGTCAAAGGTCATTCCAATGCATTTGTTAAAAAAAAATAACAGTTGGGGGAGGATAGGGGCGACGAAAAATAAAAGTAAATGGTTCAGCAGATCCGATTTTCATCGTCGCTGTCTTTGCTCGTCCTTTCATCGCTGTCGTCGTCATCGGCATCGTCAGCGTCGTCCACCGCTCTGTCGTTGCTGCAAGTATCGTTCTTCTCCCGACGACACAGCTTCAGCCGCTTGCTCACCACGCCGTCCTCATCCTCATCCTCGTCGTCGTCGTCATCGTCGTCGTCGCAGCCATCGTGGTGGTCGTGACCCTTCCTTTCGTGCGCATGCTCGTCACTGGGCGGCGAGGCTGCGGGGCGCTTCCGGTCTTGGCGAGCCGTGCACGTGCGCAGACAGCGGCAGCGGTCACGTGTTTCCGGTTCGCCCTCTTTCTTGAACTTGACCCTGCGGTTCTGGAACCAGATCTTGACCTGCTTCTCGGAGAGGTTGAGGTAGGTGGCGATCTCGATGCGCCGCAGGCGAGACAGATACATGTTGGCCGCGAACTCGCGCTCCAGCTCCAGCAGCTGCGTGCTGGTGAAGGCTGTTCGAATCCTCTTGCTGCTCGGCAGGTCGTCAGCAGGACCGTTGACAGCTGTGGACAGACAACACGAAAAACCATTTTTACACTCAGGAAATTTTTATCGAGACGCTTTTTACAGAAAGAGTTTTTATATATATAAACACTGCCACGTGACTCCCTATAAATTAATTGGCGAACTTAGGGAAGATGTTCTGCTTTTTTTAAAATATTTTTATGGGTTGTCATATTTCGTTTCCTTTCTTCAAGTCGTCGTCTTCTTCTTCTTCTTTCTTTTTTTCTTCGAGGTTTACAGATCTGATGGCATGTCTTTGTCAGTAACAATAAAATATACCTAGTGAGCAGATTCGGTGTTATTTGAAAGCTTTTATATCTATAATACCTTTCATATTTGTACTCACTGTATATATTTATATGTTGCATGAAATTAGATATTCTCATTTAATATTTTATCAAAGCCATTAAAGAAATAGAAAAACTGTCATTTGCTGTCATTGTTTTGCGCAGACTGAAGTTCAATATTCATAATGCAAGAGCGCAATTTACATACAAATTTTCTATAAATTTAAAATTTATTTGCAATCATAACTTGTAGCCACATAAAAACAAACAAATAAAAAAAGAAATGTTTTATAGTTTGGGATTGCTATTCCTTGAGCCACTCTGTTAATTGTTGTTTTATTCCAGCTGGTGAAACGGACCTTCATTTACAAAAAGGTCTTCCACAGAATATCACTGCAATACATAAAGCGATGCTGGAAGAACAGAAGTTCTGAAATTTATTTAAAATGGAAAGAAACAAGAAGTGTGGTGGCTCGGGAATGGTGTGAGGCAGACGAGACATACACAAGATGACGTCAGTGGTTTCACTAACTGTGAGAATAGCGACACCAGCAACAACAGACAACTCCTTCTCCATTGTCCTGTTTGTCCACCAGACTAAATATTCTCTTCCTTCTATCTCCCATGTCCTGTGTTGTGATATACTTGTTCTCTCTTTATGTTTGTATTTCTTTTGTGTGCTTGAGTGCGTGAATGTGTGTGTGTGTGTGAGTGCGCGCGGATCAGGAGGGAGATAAAACAAGCTTGTTTCTATTTTTGTCCAGTGCACAGAAGCTCAACAATCGTCAAAACAAGAAAAAAGAAAATGTCTACTCACCACCAACATCGTGGCATCCACTCCGCTTTGTCGAGAGTACAGGTGGACTGACGGACTGGACCAGACGACCAGCACCAGCAGGACTGGGTCGCTGTCGGTGCAGGACCGCGGTGTTGGGGTGGGGCTGGGTGCTACCCGGGTACTGGGAGCTCACCAGGTCCAGGTGCTGGAACTGCCCGGAGAACGTGGCCGCGGCCAGTCCCGTGACCAGCGACTTGGGCACGACGGGAGGCGGCGGGAGGGAGGAGTGCGAGGCCGGCTTCCCCACCAACGACAGAGACGGGTGGTGGTGGTGGTGATGGTGATGGTGGGACGCCGGTGGCGGTGGTGGTGGAGGTGGTAGCGGGGGCAGCGCTGTGGGCGGGGTACCTGGGTGGATGCACAGTGGGCAGCAGAGGGCCAGAACGTCGGACGGGTGGCGGAAGTGGCAGGCCAGCCCCGGAGGTCCGCCTGCCGCCTGGTGGACGATGTGGTGGTGAGGTAAGAGGGCGCTGTTGGACGTCACGGACGCCACCACCGAGGCTGCCACGCTGTGTGACGTCACCGGGGGCTTCTGGACGATGAGGGAATCGACATAGAACGAACGCGACATGGCGGAGAGATAAACAGAGATGTCTCGGTCCTGGTCAACAAAAACACTCTTCAATCCGATCAGCCAACAACAAGTCCTTCCGTAGAATCTGCTTACATCGCAAGGGGCGTTGCGGAGGTTGGTAATTAACGGTCAGGCTGGAAATCACCAAAAAAAGTTAGTCCTGCACCTCACCTCGAAGATCAAACACCTAAATAAATAAATAATTGTCTCGGAGTTGGCCAAGCTGGAGCTGGAGCCCACTACTTGCATGCAGGATGTGGCGGACACTGTTGAACTTCCAATCAGGATGACCTGCGATGTTCCACCTATATTCTGCGACCTGGGGTCATCACAGAGTCATCATCACCCACTCCTGTCCGTCCCTTCGACATCCAAAGTTGATTGTAAGCTAATCAGGCCCGGCCTGCTGCCAGCTCATTTGCCAGTAGTTTGCCTTGTGATGGGAGGAAAATGTGACTGGCGTCTTTATAGCGCGCACTGCCCATCGTCGCCATTGTTCTCTCTCGCCTGCACGCTCGCTCGTTCCTTCTCGCTCTCCCGTTATACTCGTGAGTCTTCCAACAGTAATTACCTTTCCTTCTTTCGTTGACTTGCACGCGCGGCCTCGTCAAAGCGTTCCCCCAGTCAATGTATGCATGAGGGTTTTTTTTTCTTTTCTCTTTCATTCAGCAACACTAATGGCCGAGAACGCTCCAGCAGACGACCATACTTGATGATGATCTGTTGCCGGGGCGTGAGACTTGATCAATACGGATTGTTTATTCATGGCCTCCTCCCCCGCCCCTTTTCAGCCTGTCGCGCATACGCATTGGACAGCCATCCCCCTTCCTTGTCCTCCTCCCTTTCCCTCCCTGCCCTCCAGCCCACCTTCCTGGCCTCGTGAAGTTTCGGACCAGTGAGAGAACAGCGAGAGTTTCTTGGGGTTCGTGTTCGATGCAGAACCACTCTGCGTCCCTTCCAACCCAACCCCCCAACCCAACCCCTATTACCCGTCTGCACCAATCCCACAATTCCAACCTGGCCGGGCCTGCTCGTACTACGTCACTGACCAGTTGCTGCGCTTCTGATTGGTCGACTTTTAAAAAAGGAAAAAGGCAGACAACTTTGTCGCCGCTGGCGGATTCTTCCAATGGGAGACGACTGCAAAGTTTTTTTTTAATAATAAAACTAATCGCTGATCTCTTTTCCAACAAATACAATCAGGGCATTTGCTTCAAGGAACTATTTTTTGCCATTTATGAAATCGATGGCGGAGGGACAAGAGGGTGGGAGAAATAAATTTTTAGATTTTTTTTTTCAATTTTCTTTTGTGGCATACGATTGATGGGGAGAAGAGGGAGGGATGAAGCAGGGATGTGATGGGGTTGGGATAGAGAAGAGAAGGAGGAGGTGATTGTGGAGTGCTGTCCCTCTGGCCATGCCCTGCACAACTGTCCATCACCAAGCCAGACTCGAGTCCGTCGCCAGAGGGCGCTTGCTGCATTATCTCCCTTCGCTCTTGACCGCATGCGGCCGATGTGTCGATTTGCGACATAACTCTTTTGTCGAGGGAGGCAACTTTTTGGACGGCGTTGGCGAGAGACACGTGGTGAAGTAGCATATTAGCGCCTAATGAGGGTAACGCGACACACCCGGGGTACTCACCTGCCGCTCTCCACCAACACTGTGGTCAGGCGAGTGTGATGATGTGATGGGCGTGTGCCGGAGCTGTGTCGCTTGTCTGATGTACTTCTGGCACGGACTGACTATCATAGCCTTCTAGTCACGTGGCTAATCTTGATGACAGGGAACCCAACTTTCTTATATATATATGATTATGATGAAAGAGATGATAACAGCAATGTCAGTAGATGAGGACTGTACCTTCACTACACGGGTCGTATTTCAAAATTTCAAAAGCACTTCTATGTTGTTTACTCCTTGTTACTCCTCGAGGAGCATATGACCGCTAAACCCTTGTACACCATCCTTCCATTGTCTCAACATTTTTCCTTCGAATCCACAATTGAAGAGACTCTCTAGAGTGTCCATTCCTTGCCCACAAAAAACAAACAAACAAACAAACAAACAAACAAACAAACAAACAAAAAACAACGAAAGCTAAGGCAAGCGTAGCCTATCCCTGCCTGTTTGGGGGTCTTTGCCCACCCGCCAAACCACCGCACGTGCTCAAACCACATCTCGACCTCGGGTAGAAAAGATGTTCGCGTGACTGAACCTCAAAAGGCGATTGGCAGCAATCCGATCCGAGGGCCATTTGTCTGCGGGGGTCTCGGTCGAGCCGACACACCATTACATGGAACCTACCCCGGGTATCTTTTGGTTTTTGCCTCAGATCTTCGTTTAGATACTGATTCCCCTTCCCCTTCATCTATCACCGCACCTGACTTCTTGGCTTTCTTTTCATTTTAAATGTGGGTTACTTCCTCCACCCGTACTCTTGACCTGCTTTGAAGTGAACATGTGTGAGTGTGTGTGGTTGTAACTGTGTGCATGCATGCATCTGTGTGTGTGTTTACACAAAGTTAATTCGATGAAAAAAAAACTACATGTACAATTTTAAATATTTGGCTTTCTTCTAATAGCCATGCCTAAATAAAACAAAACAGATTCTCGCGAGAAAGTCTCGTGAAATGAACTTAAAGGGCGATGGGTGAGCACCACTCACTCACGAATCAAAACTTACAAAGGCTGAAAGAGACTTCAAACTACTTCAACTACTGCAGTTACCCAAATATTCGCAGGAAATGGAGGTCAAGATCCAATAAGTCCGGGGAGGTCGACCGACTGACTCTTCAGATGAGGTCCAGGTGCAGTTGTCTCTGAAAGAGAAAGGAGACTACTTGCATTTTGGGGACAGATGAGATGGTGCTGAATCGAAACAAAAAATAAGTGCTAACTGGGTGCGAATAAAAAAAAAAAATAAAAATAAACAAGCGAAGAACACTAAGAAAAACATGAATGTAAACTGGAGAAAAGAGGACCTCAAACAAAACAAAAGATTACCTACAAACTGAACGAAAGACGATCGTTCATGCATGCATCCATTTGTTTCTTGAATGGTACAATAATAAATAAGGTAAATGAGTGGTGTCGGTTGATTAATTAAGAGATGATCACAAATTGGGCAACAAATGTGAGTACAAAATGAAAAAAAATAAACACATTGGAGAAAAGATGCACTACCTACAAAAAAAATGCAGAAAAAAAGAAAGAAAGGAAACCCTCTACACTTCACTAGTCTTCTGTCCAATGTGTTACAGAGTCATTGCTTTTGTTTTCATTTTTCAACAGATAGTTCTCAACACGACCTTCTGACTACAGTTGTCCACATCATCTAGAATCTAGATGAATGTTTTTTGGGGGGGGACGTCCATTTATGGTCTAGGAATAAAGAAAAGATAAATGGTCCAAGTCGGAGTTTCACCAGCAAGTGTTCTGATAGTGATCTCCCTTTGGGACTGTGTTGCTCACCTCACACACCTGCATCGTGGTGTCGCCCTGTCGGCCGCTTTTGATGCTCGCAACGGGTTGCGTGCCACGTGCACGTTAGCGGCTCACGTGACCTGGCGAGATTTGTGAGGCGCCGGCTCGGACTCAGGTTCTGACTGTGAGCGATTCGACCTGCCAACAGGCAGACAGCATGGAGGACGGAAGTGTTCACCTCGCAGTCCTTGCATAGCCTTCCAGTCTCTGGACTGCGAAGAACGAAAAAAAAAAAAAAAAGAAAAAAAAAGAAAAAGGCGGAAGGAGAAAAAAGAAACGATTCTCAGCTGTTTGAATGTTTTAGCCCTTCTTTTAAATATTTGACCAAAATAGTCCTCTTACTATCATCATCACCACCACCACCAACAACAACAACCACCAACCTTTGGCCCTGTGGCAGATTTCAAAGATGTGCTTGTGAACCTGATTATAAGGGTCAACGCTTTGAATCAAAAGTCAAACTCCGTTGCCTCCCTACCATCCGTTTCAGTGGAAATGAAGTGTCGTGGGCCAGGGACCGTTGGGCCCACAGTGACCCGCTTTGTAACCACCCCGTAATTAAGTTGTTGCGAATTCCGTGAATCGTGATGGCGGCCAGCAAAAGGACCATTGCTTGGCGAGGCATCACCCAAGGAGACCAAACAAGACCCTCATGGTATCCGGTGGTCGTTTAATAAACATCCTGTACGACTGCTTGCTCGGGTGGTTGCGGGGTGGATGTCTTTCCGACAGTCACTTGCTTTGACCCCTTTAATTAGCACGTGACAGGGTCACCTGCCCGCTGCTGTACTGTACGCGGGTGGACGTGACACATGGCGGCGAAGACGAAGAAGTTGCACAGAGAGACCTGTCAGCAACGGCTTCTTGGAGCAGAACGTCTTCCGAGATTTCGCGAGACTTGTCGGGAGTGTGAGTGACGTAAGCAGTCGTCAGTTGAGACAACCTTTGGTCTGCATCGTCGATAAGAGAGATAAAAAGGACACAAAGAGCAGACAACTGAAGGTTGACAAACCTATAGGAGTGTGTGTACGTATATTAAAAGAAACATAACATCTATGTCATGTCAGTTAAAAGCGAAGGAACATCCAGACACTAACCTATATAATATAAGACAAAGTTTCACTTTGAAGAAATAGCAGTCGAGTCTCACGAGGCCTGTGTGAGAATAAAGTGGTTTGCTGCTCCTCGCAAAATTCATAACCGTCGCCTCGCTTCCCATCACCCGGAGGATTTCCGAAGGAAAACAAAGACCCCTCCCCACCAAAAAAAAGCACAAGTGTACACGAAAAAATCTACCCAGCCCCGAGACTTCATAAAATGGTATGTCACCAAGGTGTTGACTTTCCTGTTCGATCTGGTCCGCGAGGAACAGACAGCCCCTCCCAGCCTCCCCCACCCCACCATCCCGCCTCATCTTTTGTAGACGGCGAGCAATTGTGTCAAAAGCCTTTGACTGCACTCGGGCAGCTGGTGAGCCCCCCCCCAACCTACCCATCCTACCCCTCCCATCCTTGGACCCCACCTCTCGCTACCCACCCGACCCAAGCATCACACACTCGCACCAACACGATCACCTTTCTGCCGGTCTTGTTGACAAAGCAATCGTCGCTCGCGGATGGGTACCTCGGGTCTTGTGGGGAAGGGGGAGTCTGGGGAGGGTAGGAGGAAGAAGCCACGTGCCGAACACGCTCTCGAGGTCAGCGGCACGCGCCTTTGCTTGACCCCGGGTGTAGAAAGACGGTCATTAGCAAGTTATTGGCTTCTGGCAAGGCCTGCAGGTCAGAAAGGTCAAGTGTCCTGCATAATGTTGAGCCGCTGATCGGATTTATTGGAGGCTGATCGTCACGTGATCTGCACTTTGATCTGGAGATGAAGGACATGTTGGGGCGCCAGACGATTCGCGATTTGGTCTGTAACAGTTTTTAGTGAAATGTTGGCGGATTGGAATGTTGGTCCCTTGTAGAGTATCTTCCTTTCACTTTGTCTTTCGGTTTCAGCGTTTACTTTTTCAGTCTGTCAGTTTTTCTCAACAGGTCTGTGAGGCCTCACTGAGGCAGACGGACTGACACTGATGTGAAATAACCAAGCCAGAGTTATTTATATTGTTTATTGTTTATTACATAAACCCCGAATTTCTGTACCCTATTAATTTTCTTTCTAAAAACAGGGTCGTGAACTGTAACCTGTGTATTTAAAGGTCACAGAAACAATTGATGAAACAAATATATGGAGATGAAAAGATTGGTATACAATAGTATAATATATAATACTACACTATGCTATGTTGATGCATTAAAAACCTCTGTGTGTGTGTGTGTTTGTTTTTTTTTTTAACAAAACAACTGTTCATCTCTTTTTAATTGTGTTTGCTTTTTCAAGTAAAAGTGAAATAAATAAGCAGAAGGTTACGCGACACGATAAGGACGGAAGTTCGATAAGCGTCGATGTTTCACCAAAAGAGTTACCGGCCCTGAACACCTAAAATACACAATTATCTCCCTGGAAACATGTTCTGTACTCATGTTTGTGTCACACTGAACAACAGTTTGTGAATGAAGTGGCTTTGTGACCGGATGTAAATAATCCAGTGGATTTCAAACAATTTCGTAGACTTTTCTGTTAATCAGAACTTTATTTGCCGTTAAACAGTTGCGATGCTGCTAAAGATGTGTGCTTCTGGTGATATCAGAAGAATTGTTAGTCACCTGATGGAGAGTGATGTCCCTTCGTTCAAGTGGCTACATGGCATTTGCTCTCCGTCACTTTTCGTATTTTCTTTTCAATTTGAGTGAAGGTTCTGTGTGCAGTATCGATGTGTATAACTCAATTTCACATATTCCTGGATTTAATTTTGTGTCTGCTCACTTTTTTTCGTTTCTACATTTTATTTCTACTGCCTCGTCACCGCCATCTTGCCACGACTGACATTGTAGGTCTGTGCATCGTGATTCCTTTTCTACAAAGTTTTAATGGTGAGCTGTCACAGCAAGCTTCCTGCAGGTCTGATAGACCAACATTGTGAATCTCTGAAACTAGTTTGTGACCGTGGGTGAGCTGTAACAAGACTTGTCATTATGGAACATTCTGTCTGCAAAGGTTAAGTCACTCCACCAAAATTGAGCTTCCATTAAAAAAATTGGTACTAACTCGCAACTACTTTTTTAAAAGCAAAACATTATTGACTTATCGAAGATTTCATGCAATGGCAGGGATACAGACCGCGTGTACTGATGTTGTTATTTAACATGAGTGACCACACTACGTGGACACAATAATCTTATTGTTGTTTAGATCAACGTTTATTATTCATATATCTTTGGGCTTTTTTTTTCTTGTGTAAAGCATTTTGAGCATGATCTTGGTGATGGTGTAAAGTGCTATATAAATAAATTTGTTTATTATTATCATGTGAGTGAGCAGGTCGATGACAAAAATAAGAGCATACATTAGAACAAACAACAGCAAAGTAAGTCATGAACATAAACACTGAGGTCTTGCTGGTCACAGCAATGAACTACAAATGTTGGTGTATTACAGACACATATAAACACACACACACACGATTACACTGGGAGACATGTCTAATCTCATAACAATATCCGCTCCCCCTCCCACTACCTCCACGACGACCACACCACCACCACCAGACCAACTTAACGAGCCCCTCGTCAGTGGAATTACAGGATACACCGAGTCTTGTGGAGGGGACGACAATTGATTGTTTGTCTAAGCCCTGCGGTCGGCTCACCTCCTTGTCACCAGGATCCGTTACTGATCCTCCTCCCGTGAAAAATGAAGCGGCGAAGGTCCGCGGTCCACACGTGTCTGCCACGAGCCGCCATCTCCTCCGCTGTGGCGGCCACTCGCTACGGGTATCAGGGTAGACGGGGTGGGGAGCGGGTCATAAGTCAAAGTCAAAACACTTCAGCGCTCATTTCATCAATTACCTGCCGAGCGCTCGCCGTGCAACGCAAAACTGTCTGCAAACAGCGCTTCGCAGAATCGAAAGCAAGTTGTTTTTATGTATACCTACAAGGTAGGTGTCTCTCTCTCTCATACATCCTTCCTCGCCATGCACATCCATAATGACCCTGAAGGTACCTACACCACACAGACGCAGCCGCACCCATGTTCACTTTTGTTCACCCGCTAACCAGTGTTCACTAGTGATCATGCAATAAATAATTTTTGTCAAGCAGTCAATCCCAATGTTTATTTTTGTCATCTACAGATGTCCTCTTTAGTCAAACATCAAATGTCGATGTTCTCTTTTGTCATGTCAGACAATTACAGTCTCACTGACTTATCCCCACACCCGTTATCTCGCCAACCCCGCCCCTCACTACGTTTTACGACAACGACTCGTCGACTCCCCTACCCAAGCTACCACTAGTTATGAATGACGTACCCTCGTTATGTCACTTGCCTAACATCAGTGTTGGATGGATCATAACGACAACGATAACATCCCTTGTTTCATCGGTCACTGACTCTCTGACATGGCGGCCGCTTCCATTGGTCTTCTTCGTTCAACTGTCGGGACTGACAAAGGCCAACCCTAAGGCGGCGTTATCCAATGCTTCATCAAAAGAGTTATTCCTCTTTATCTGCCAGACTCTCGGGGTCGGGGTGCGGGTGGGAGAGTTCGGGGTGGATACCAAGTGGTCTAATTGTTCACGCAGTCTGATACCTCTGCAGGTGAGCCACGTAACAAAGCGACCACCGCAAATTACTTGTCGTAATTAAGACACCGATCCACCTAACTGGCGCTTCCGGTCAGCCACGTGACCATTATCTTACAAGCGCAGACAACTCTGAATTATGATTCATGCCACCTGTCCAGCGGTGCTTTCCCTTTTCCTGCCCCCGCCAGCCGAGGCTTGGTTTCAGCCCCTGTGGCTGTTGCAAATTCCCCCTTTCCCCCAGGGAATGGAGGAGGGTGGGGAGACACGGGTAGAGGAGGGAGGCGACGCAGTGTCGTCGCTGTCGTCACCTCCCTATTATTGCGACGACATGACGCAGTGGGTTTTTTGCTGCCGCCCATGGGACCGGTCCTGACAGGAGCCACGAGCAGCCGTTTAGGCTTCAACTGCCTGCACGCCGCGAGAGGGCGCTGCGCGACAGCCCGGCGAGACCTTTGATCCGGTGAGCCATTCAGGAGGGGTAACTCTACACAGCGGTTATCTACCCTTGATCCGGCTAGTCGCAATGCACCACCTCCTTCTTGTGCAGCTTTTTTGTGAGTTTTCTAGTCCTCAGTCCACCCGCCGGTTACTGGAGGCGTTCATGTGGAAAATCAGCACGTGGGGAGGGGGACTGTGAGCATGACTGATCATGTGACAGGGGCTGGGGCTAGGATGCACGTGCGAGACGTAGCTCCCGGGGATTCAGAAGATCTGACGATGGCAGCGACCACGAGCTTGAAAGTCCTGGTTGTCGGTCAAGTGCAACAACTCGGGGATTAGTTTTCAGTTTTCACGTGTCCTCCCGTCCCAACACTTACCCTGTCACCCCTACACCCCCCACACCTCACCTGCAGTCACGGAATCAAGAGATTAACGTCCAGGAGTCCGTGACATGGTGACCAGCAGAGCGTGAACATGCTGGCTCCCGCTGACTGCAATGGCGGCCACAATGAACAGTAAATACACCGAGAACGTGCTGGTCACATGACCTTCGGCAGAACCATCCTTCGAGCCTGTGTATGAATATGTATAGATAGTTTTAAATATTTCAATACCCCTTAGAGGGCGACACATAAATAAAGAATCTTGATATTGTTTCGGATTATGAGCTAGAAAATGTAAGGAGTTCAATCCCTGGGTGCGAACTGACAGTCAGGGTAGGGAACTGGCGGGATGCAACCTTTGACATAGTTCTCTTCCAAAAAAAAAAAGGAGAGAAAGAAAGAGTAACTTAGTAACAAATTTATAGCAAATGTACTTTTGAATGTAAGAACTTTTATTGCTGTTCCAGTGCCAAGTGGTCTGAGACCTGACGGTCGACAACTTTGCAGGAGGCTAAGAGTTGGTCTCTGTAGACAATCAAACGGTCCGAAGTTCGTCTGGGACTTCGGTTTGTTGAATGTGCTTGCTTTTGTAGCAGCTTTGTCAAACCGGTAGGACAAGGTACACCTGTTCTAACTTCTGACATTCTATCCTGCTAGCCAAGACTTTCCATCTCAAAATGTATCATCATCTTGGCCTGGACATCCTCAGGTTCCATCCGAACTAATTACAGGCCAAGATGTCTCGCTCACTTCCGAGACATCTCTCTGATTAACAAGATGTCCTATTCCCTGGATGTGGTTTTTGACCAAGACTACCTCTTCATCCGATACGTTTGACCACTGGAATATTCTGACCAAGATGTCGGCCCCCTTAGCCAAGATGCGTACCACACTTTGCCACATGTATCCCTCCATTTGACGAGTGTTTGTCATTTCCTTTGCAGAAGAACTCGGCCGCTTCATCAACATTTTTACAGGTCAATAACTAAACATTTCTTAAACTTTTTTTTTCGAAAAGTACATCATAGTCGCTTTCTCTCTCGAAACATTCACCGCCTTAGATGACAGCACCTTCTAGTCCTCCTTCCCCAGATTAGTCGCTTCATTCTGTTTATTAGAATTACGGCGCTCAACAACAAACAAATGATTTTTGTTAAACTTCGTCGATTTTTGAAGACTCAAATAAATTTTGTAAGACATTCCTCTAACTTATATCAACATTTAAACGTTAGGAAATTGTTTGTATTGAAAGAAAATTTTCCAGGACGAAAAACAAAGTAGAAACCTTCATTGTTCTCCTCGCGCCCTTTTAACAGGGGTGCAGCAAACCTTTTACTTGGTCTATTCTTGCTGTACACGCACCCAACTTCCAGCAGGATAACAAACCTGTTTTTTTTTCTGCCGATCCAAAGTAATTACATCCTTCCGGTTTCCAATAGACATAAGATTCGGGGGCACGTGAGCAAGAAAAGGACTCAAGACCCAGTCGCCAGTCGGCCCGCATTGACGCCATGGATGAGAGAACAGCGCCTCGTGCCGGCCATGGAGGGCAGTCGACCTGCTCGATGGCCAAACTCAAATCAAATGTTTCATCGATGGGTTTGGAGACATCGTGTCTTTTGTGTCGCGGACACCGCCTCGCCGCGCACCGTTAGCACCGCGAAGGATATAAGCCTAAGATTTGATTGCTTGGGCGGAAGTCGCCGGCGGTGAGCGATGCGTCTTTGGAGGCACTTAATTCCACTAACATACGGGTCATTAGGTCGGCGGTTAAGCCCGGCCAATCAAATATCTTCAGCACGTGCGCGTGGCGCGTGAAAGCTGGTCGCCAAGCGATGGGGCAATGATGGCCGAGACCGCGCGGCGGTGGCCTCCCTTAGTTTAACCGAGGGGGGGAAAAAAGAGACAAAATTGCAATGAAAAGTAATTAATGCAAACGCGCCCTCTGGTGACAAGACTGACAAATCGACTCCGGAGTAGCCGCAGAGATTGGCGATCGCTATTGTGGCAGCCCTGACCGCATTATGCGGGTCGCACGTTAGTACAACATTCTGAAATCCACACCAGCCCCTCGGGGGGTCCGCTGTCGGCTGTTGGAAGTGTCAGGGGTTCCACTGTCGGCTGTTGGAAGTGTCAGGGGTTCCACTGTCGGCTGTTGGAAGTGTCAGGGGGGTTCCACTATCGGCCGTTGGAAGTGTCAGGGGTTCCACTGTCGGCTGTTGGGAGTGTCAGGGGTTCCACTGTCGGCTGTTGGAAGTGTCAGGGGTTCCACTGTCGGCTGTTGGGAGTGTCAGGGGTTCCACTGTCGGCTGTCACTGTCCTATATTTTTTTTTATTTAGCCATTATTCCTCCATTTACTGCTACTGGATGATGAGGGAGCATTTATGGACAGACGCTGCAGCCTGTTCTGCGAGATGGTGAGCAGGTCCTGCACAGGACAACCAGTCGACGACCCTTCACCTTCCTAAGCCAGTTCTTCCTGTGGTCACGTGGCGTCCACCTCTTGGACCTTAAAGAACTGTCTTCGACAAAGTATCGGGTAGGGTCACATGACCAAACCAAACCAGCTCACACTCCTTGACTGGTGCAAGTAGTGTTCATGGGGTCCTACGGGTGTGCCGAGCGTGGTACTTACAAAGTTTTATGTTCTCTATACGAGATCGGGAGCAGGGTCTTCAGACTTCTTCTCGAATGCCCGAATTCTCTCCGTGTGGTCAAGCAGACTCCACGTTTCACATCCGTCCAGCAAGATCAGTAGCAGGAGGGACTTGCAGAGGTTGCATACCCGACTGTATCTGTAGACATCATCTTTAGACATCACAGAGTTTGTAACTGAGAACCAATATCTCTTGGCTAACATCTCAACTCCATTCCTCTGCTAAGCTAGGGCTACGAGCCTCACATGTTTTCTTCTTTCTGCAGTCAAGTAGTGACGTCATTTCCGCTCCCATAATAAAGCTTGTGCAATAACCGTCCCACAGAACAGTCTTTTTGCACTGCAGTGTTGGGAAGGCGGTGTTGCAAATTAATTTCGCCGACCCCCGAAGTCCGGCGTCTCCGTGCAGCGGCCAGCTTGCAGGCGACATGATAGCAAATCACAAAGACTGGCTCGCCTCATGAGTTAAGCCTCGGGTTGTGACAAGTTTTTTCTTACGATTATGGCTGGGACTGCTGAAGTACTACTAAATCCCTAGTTCATCCCTTGCCCCATGTCCCCGATTTGTTGCCACTCACCCCTTTCCCCTCCCTCTAACGACAATATGTGAACGAGAGAAGAGATAGGTAAGAGAAAAGAAGGAAGGAAGATTGCATGATAGTGGAGGACTTCTGTGCCGTAGATTTTGAAAAGGACAAATAAACAAATGAACGGAATACATTTACCTGAGTGAGACATGTAGAAATCGCTCGTGTCCCGTGTCGGGTGTCCTTAACGAAGTTCATCAGCGTGTCGGGTGCACAGGTGCGAGCCTCTGAGACCGAAGAGCTCACCTAGGTGACTAGAAAAAAAATGTAGATGGAATATCTCCCTTTCACCGATGCAAGGATTTGTTAACGGACTGTCTGGGAGACCACCCGACTTCTTCCTTGTGATGGCAGTTGCCAACCTTAGAGCACGCATTGAGCCTTCAGACCTTCACTGTTGTCAGAAAATAGACTTCGATAAAGCCACGTGTGCTTCCTCTCAAAAACTATGTGTTATTATCATCCTCATCATGACCGTTTTACATTTTACAAACAAAACTTCTTTAAAACAAGCACACACAGAGGACAACACAACACAGGTGAACAAGATATAGAAACAGTGTGTTACCTGGCGATTCCGATGGGGTTTCACACCTGGGAAGGGACCCTGGACTGTCCAGAGAAGTGTCGCTTCCTCGCAGTCCAAGATTTCAGGTGTACAGTTGAGACCAGTAACTGAAGTGAAGTAGAATTGTCTTCGTGGTCCGCAACAGCAACTACTGCAGGAATAAACTCGACGGTGGCAGAATCCGCCATGTTCGTTGTAAAAATCGGACTGGTCGTCACTAACTGCCAAAGTCACACAATTCATTGCGAAGCACACAACAAGGAAAGAGAAGGTCCAATGCTAACTTTAAAATCAAATGAGATTCTCAAAGCAAACACTATTAACATAAAGAAAGCCAGCTCAGCAAATGGACATCCCTCTCTCATGGCAGCCTTTGGTCAGCAACCGATTACCTTCAGTAGATCGCCAAGTAGCAACATTAATTCACTTGA
This sequence comes from Pomacea canaliculata, assembly GCF_003073045.1. NCBI lineage: Eukaryota > Metazoa > Mollusca > Gastropoda > Architaenioglossa > Ampullariidae > Pomacea > Pomacea canaliculata. Next base: position 34,053,912 of record NC_037592.1, on the reverse strand, counting down.
AACTGAAAGAGACAACTTAATTTGTGGAATATTCTTAATAAGAATGTTTCAATGTCTGTCGGTAGCAGTAGCACCAGCTGAAGACAAGAAGTGAACGGGAGGAGCAGGTGTGGACGTCAGGTAGAGAGAGTCCATGTCACCTGCGCGGCGGGAGGCTATCTCCTCCTCAACACAAACAACTGCCGTTCGTGCAGAAAGGTTGCGGCCCCTGCACGCTGTCCTCTGGTCACACCTGCATGTTGCTAGGGAGACAGGTGCACGTGCATACCTATGTGAACATACTCCCGTACGTACACACACACACACGAACTCTCTTGATTCTCTCACACAAGACATTGGACAAACATTTTTGTTTGTTTTTCAAGCAATCGTAATTAGTCTTTTTGGGTTTGAATTTTGTGAACTTATCGATATTTCTATTCAGAAGAAAGGTTAGAGAAATGGAATGTCATTCTTTCACTCCCCTAACACACACACACGCACGCAGAATTTCTATTCTGTTCACTTCACTGAATACGTTTCATCATCCTCAACGACAAACTGGCTCAAAAAAACTTTCGTTATTTAAACATGTTTAAATGTCAATGTGTTGAACGTGGTTCATGTAAATTAACAAGTACATAATTATATATATAAGTGAATTCTTTTGTTAGATTTTAGTCGTCACAACAGTAGAAATATTTACACATAACATACTACCAATACTAGAAGTGACTGGTGAAGGGATCTGCAATGTCCCTATTCTCAAATTTTATTGAGAGATATATTTGCAATCAGTATTAACTTACTTGAATGTTCGTGCGCTCACTTTTTACAAGAAGGAACCATCTGTGATGACAGGAAACGAAAGTCTTTCCTCTTGGACACTCACACCATCTCGTCTTCGCATGGACTGAAGCCTTGACTTGGGCAGAGGACCACTTACTTCAGAAGGCAACGGTCAGTCTGATATTGGTAGACAGGCAATGGCCACAGGTCTGCTGGTCGGTCATCTTTGGTCACAGACCACTGCAGTGTCACACAGAATATGTAGAGTCTGTCAGGCGGTCTACTTATTTGTATTAAGTGTACAAACCTATTCTAGCTTCTAGCTTCTGTACATCTGGCAGGATGGGATGTGTTCCCGGGATTATATCCTCCTGCTAGGTGTCAACACAATAAAAAGAAAACTGTCCGGAGTCTCTGCCGACTCTCACACCTGTGAATACCGTATTCCCCGAAAAAAATCCCTGTAATAATTTTCAGGACGCTCATGATATAAGCCCTACCACAAATACAAGTCTTAGTCAAGATCGTCAGCCAGATGGACGGATTTCGTTCGTCCGTTGAAACACTCGACGGACATCTTGAATTATACAGGGATGATATTAAACGTATAAATAAATTCTATCATTACATTAATACTTACACTAAATGACAAGATATATTCAAACTGACAATGATTCAATGGGAAATGGAGTCGCAAGAAATTCTGGCCGGAATGGAGGGTTTGGGGAGTTATGACGATGTTCCAGAAGATGACATGACAGTGTCAGATGTAGATTTATGTACACGAAAAAAATAAAACATTCATTGGAAATGAACCTTCATACCTCCTTTGGAGCAAAAGTGTCTTTTAATTTTAATTTTATTTTTGAGAATCTTGTAGTTTTTGTGTCAAGCGATGAACCAACATCACCGACAGGTGACCAGTATGACGCCCACCTGACACGGGTGTCCGGACTTCTCGAGTTCAGTTCACCAGAATTCCGCCCCCAGCCCCAGAGATGGGTGTGTATCCTCCTGCGACGTTTCTCGTACGTGTAAGGGGATTTGGTGGAGAGCAAAAGTAGCCTTCTCCCCATCAACACTCAAGGCGGAATCGATTTACCGCGCAGCGCAGCGAACCCACCGGCGAATTCCCAGATATCCAGGGTCCCCCGTCAGCACCCCTGATAAGCGGGTAGGTGGCGGTCAACGGAAGCCGTTTTTCCATCCACCCGGCCAAACAGACGTAATGTAAAGAGAGTTATCACCTGTCTGGAGATACCCTTTGGAAGAGCTCGACTTGTCTTGGCAGTGGGGACACCTTCGAGCTGCCGGTGGGAGGCTGCCGGCAAGAAGCAAAGCAGCAGGTCTGCCGACCGGCAACGGTTGGCCAGGTGAGGGCAGCGCTGTGTACCCGCTTTGGAGTATCTGTTATTTTAAGTGGTGGTTTTAAGGAGAGAACATTCCAAAGGAAGTTTCTTTTGAAAGTTTGCAGTTTCTCTCCGTTATCGTGATCCGCTGTGGTGCATGCTGGACCTGGCGCTGCAAACCTCGTTGCAAAGATAAATCAACCCTCGACAGGTACGGAACTACAGCGAGCTCACGATTTGCACTTCGTACAGGATTTTACACACCACAAAAAAACCTCGAATGCAGTCTGGGCTCCTGAATGAAACTTGGATGGCACTCACTGGAGACTGGCGAGAGCAAAGGATGTAGCAGTGTCAGGAAGCTTGGTGTACTTGCGAACAACTCGTGGACAGACAGACTTCGGCGGTCAGAGGAGAAACAACGGTGCCTGTCACACAACAGCCAGGTGTTGATAATGACATACAGGTGAGGCAAGAGATAAGTCAAAATAGCAGGTCGGACAATACGTTTGACGTCTGGATCATAATAATATATAATATAATAATGAATATATAATAATAATAATAATAATAATAATGCATATAATAATAATAAAGCTGGGAAATGTGAGTGCCGATGCAAGACCTACAGTGTGAAAAGTGTGTGCACGATATCAGCAGACTGTTAGTGTTGCTGCCACTAATCCAGATAAATCCAGATAATCCTGATAAGAACAATGGCGCTGCCTGGAGGAGCATGCAAGTTCTCGGGTGTTTCCGCGTCTCAGTAGTGACTGGGGTATCCCTCGCTACGAGTGCGTGCTCCCACCCCGTGAGTGTCTCGCGAGGTGCAGTGCGCTGGAAGGGTGTTTTGTGCCTTGAGGGCTGGGTTGTGCGAGGTATGTGGGGTGAGGTGAGGGGTAGGGGCACAACCTCAAACTCTACGTGGCGTGTTTAGGTGTAGTGGCCAACCTGTGTGATTCGTGTGCTACGAAAGATATGAACTGTGTATTGTGTGTATCAGTAGTAGTGAGTATTTGAGTGTTGTATGGTCCGTATGAATGTGGTGAGCGAGCCTGTGTGAGCGTGTGTGAGTGAGTGTGTGTGTGTATGTGTGACGTATTCATGTGGTGAGGGAGCGCCGAAACAGGCGTCTACAGAAGGCTCGACTTTTCTGATTGCAGCAGAAACACCACAAGGAATCGCTCACAGTATCACTCTGAAAAGGCTTCTCTGTTCATCATGTGAAGAGAATACTGCCTTGCTGCAAGAATATTTAATTTTTGGGGTGAGTTAATTTTTTTCTTTGCTTTCAGTTGCTGTTGTTTGTTGTTGTTTTTTAATAATTACAAAGTAATACTTGTAGTGATCATTCAAGAAAAATTTCTGAATTTCTTACATTGTTGTTTGCTTATTTAATTTCTTTGGTGTTTCTCTTTTTTTTCCCTTTTTTCCTATTTCCCTTCGGTCTGTTCCCACCCCACCCACCTCTGTACATGGTTCAACACAGCTTTTTTCAGTTTCATTATTTACTGGATGCCAAACATTTCTATTTTCGTCTTTCTTGCATCTGGCGAAGATTATTTGTAAGATTTGTTATTTTAATATTTAATTTTTATATTATAAGATAAGACTTGTTGCCTGAACCCCATGGCATTATGATCTGTTCGGAATATTATATATAAATATATATAATCACTGCGTCTGTGTGAGATATTACTTTGGTGGGTCGGAGAGGGGAGAAAATTATTTTACTTCATTTTACTTTTTACTAATTATTTTTCCGTGTTATTTTATGCTTTCTTTTAACAGTGCTTGAGTATAAAAGCTCACACAAGTCACTGCTAGTTTTGCTGCCTTACATTAGAGAATGGATTATTAGTTTTCATTTTTATTTCTTCTTTTCCTTTTCCCTATTTCTTCCTTTCTCTGGCTATCTTATGCTTCTGAGATGACAATGACAATGACAAAATGACAAATGACAATGACAATTTATTTTATTCGGTAGCTCGTGCTCATAGACGATGTTGGAGAGTGGGTGGAGAATCAAGTATCAAAATAATAAAGTGCAACTTAAAAATTTAAATAATACTAGGATAAAAATGCTGTTACTAAACATACATTAATTTTTATTAACATTGCCAGTAATCAACAAATATTTGTTTCTCCCTGAATGTCGGCCTTTATAGAGAAAGTAGGAATTAATTGAATTAATTTTACACAGTTACTTGCAAATAAAATGGATAAATGAAACTGAGAAGGATGCTTGCACACCATTTTTCACTTCGTAGCTGTTTGTATTCGGACACACCAACACAACATGTAATTCACTTTCTTACAACTGCTTGAGATGAACAACGAGTAAAACTAAATAAATCGCGACATCTTTTATTCATCCACCACATATATTCATTAATTCGTTTATCATTCATTGTTAACCTCTTATAGATAGAGAATCTCTTACGAAATCAATGTTTGTGTAAACATGAAGCGACATAGAAACACCGATTACAGTCAACATTATTGTATTTATTCTTTATTCCTTCCTTTTGTGTCCATTTTCAATATTTTTCTGTCCTCTTTTCTCTCCTTTTTCTTTCTTTCTTTTTCCAATTTTATTTTTTTGATCTCCTTTGCTGTATTCTGGGATTTTTTGTTTCCTTTAAACTGAAGTCCAGTCATCTCTGTCACGGTTGTAGTTGTCGGGCATGGGTGAGTGCCGACTGCGGTCAAGCTGTGGTGGGTGGGTCTGTCCAACCACTCACTGCAACACTGATATTTTTTAAAGCAATCGATAATGAGTCCAATAGCAACGGTAAAGTTCTTTGTATCCTGTCAAACTGTGTATTGAACTGCCAGCAAGCCTTATCGCTGAACTTCAATATTTATTGCTTGTCTCAATCCCACCAAAGCCCTACCTGTTAAGCTTTCGCATGCAGCTCCCCCGATTTCTTCCCTCCCTCTCCCCGTAAACTCCTCCCTCGCTAAACCTCCATCCACCGTCGCTACCTGCCCCAAGTCTTGCAACTTTTTTTCGCCTGACATTGGGTTACAGACGTGCACATCGAGACCTACCTATCCTGAGTACCCTTACCCAGTTGTCTCGAGATTTGTTGAGCGAAATCCGCCATGTAACGTTGTTTGGAGTTTTCATTCCTGTCGCGTCTTGCAGACTGAGCGACCCACAGCATCGACCTCCGGTGTGTGTCGGCGGTGGAGGTTGTGTTCGCTTCGATCAGCGCGCGCTCTTACAGGGCTCGTTGGCTGCCATCGGTTGACTGAGCGAGGACGATGTACAGAAGCTAAAACATCATCGACAATTTTTTTCTCTTCACAAAAAGAAAAAAAACATCCCTCGCTTTTTTTTTGTAGTTTGAAGGAAGCATCGTTCATACATCGATGTTTTCATACTAGCGGATTTCATTAGTTTGTATCCTCTAATTTTGTTTTATTTTTTTTTTATCCTTCTGTATTCTTTTTTGTGGATTTTAATTAAACCGATAATTTCACGCGTTTTTTCTTTTTTAAAAAATTTAAATGCCTTATTGCATTGTTTAAACAAATAAATTCCCAGTGTCTCAGGTATATTCACACGAGGCTGTTTGTATTTGTCACTTTTAAAAGATGTGTGCCTTATATCAGCCCTCCCCCCTGTTTTATCCATTTTATTTGCTCCCACGTCTATTATTGTGTGTTCTTTGGTCACAGTGTGTGTATATATAAACTGTCGTTTGCTGGAATAGCGTGCAGAATAATTCTTGTAGACAAAAAAGTCGCAGCAATATTGAACTAATTCACGATCATCTTGATTCTTGTAGCAAAATAAGTAATACCACTAGTAGAGAATTATTCCACAACAAATGGAAATAAAATAGTGAAAACTCAAAACATTTTTACAGACTCGAGAGAAACAAATATTCACCCCCGCAAGATATAATAACAACGCCGGGTTCACAGTCCCACATGCTTCGCACTTTCACCCTCCTTGACGTCAAGTAGCTAATCACACAGTTAACATGTTTTAAAACCTTTTTCCTCTTCCACCAACTTTCTTATTTATTTAACATAAGTTGCCTCGACCTGACCGTCACCGCACGCTCGACACCAAGACCCTCGAACTCCAGTTCGAACAAATTCTCTGCTGACTTCAGCAGACACACCCTGAAAGCCTTTGCAACCTCCAGCAACGTTATCGTGATCTTGCTGCTCCCGCTTTGCTTCTCAGCTCGACCACCACCCCTACCAACCACACCTCACCAACCAGCTACTACACCCCACTACCACCACCACCATCACACAACCACAACAACCACCACCTCCACCATCTCCACCACCAAACACCACAACGACCGGTCCGATCCCCTTCTACCTCCTCCACAACGTTCCAGAACTCCCAGGCGCCCCGCGGAGTACGCGCCGTCTGTGCGAAAGTCGACAAGGAGAAGAGGGGTGAGATTAATTCTGGCAGCATACCCATACCCGGCCTGCCTTGCTAAATTGCAGCAGGCGATTGGTCAGCCATAGTTGAAAACAGATCGCAGCCCGGCAAGTCAGGATAAGGAGAACTAGAGAGAAAGAAAAACCGCGCACGATGGTGTAGTTAACTTCAAAATTATTTGGCCGGTGAACTCAGGTGAAACTGAGGGACTTACATCAAGAGTGTAACCAAAGAATTGATTGTGTTGGTCGGGGGGCAGTCGCCGTGTGTTTTGAGAGTCCATTTCACGATGACTCGGAACTAATTGTAGCCAGGTTTGTTCCAGTGATTGATATTTTCTCCTCAACCAAAGGTGGACACAAGTAGTACAGAGTTTTACATTCCAGGAACATGACAAGTTTACACATCTTCATCCCAAAAAGTTATGGAATGACAAGAAAAAAAACTTCTTTATCTCGATTTTGAAGGGTTAGTCTATTGTTTTGCTCCAAGATTATAGCAAGAGGTTATTCAAACCTTTTTTTTTTGTTTGTTTCTTGTTATAAAGGTTGCTTCTTGGCTTCTGTTATTTGGAAGGAAGGCTTTTTTTTCTCTCTTTTTGCACCCCAAAAAAATAGTCATCCAAATATCTTTGTGAGCTTTTCTGAGGAAACTTTGTTAGACCAATTATAAGGAACCTCCGGCCTTTTTTTAATCAAGTGTTTGTAGACTGTCCCTCTGTCATGCTGGACAGAAGAAGAAGTATCATTCGAAGTAACGGGCCGAGTCGCGAGTGAAACTGTTCATTTTTTTAAACCGCAATCCACATTTCTTTGTTAATATTCCTGTTATTGCCCTCCCCCTCCATCCTTACCTTCCCAAAATGTGCTTGTCTCATCAGCCGTGCAGTCAGTACGTCTGATACTTTGAATTTGTTCTGAAGCTGCATCACCAAAGCCGCCCTCACCCGTAATTTTGCTGACTAATTAGTTTAATACTGTGACTTCCCTAAACCTCCCAGGTTGTGTCCAGGAATACCATCTGTGGTTGTGATAACAAAATGAACTACAAATTAAAAATCTTTAAAAAATATATTCTCAAACCTTGTTTCTCCTGTTACCAAAGTGCCGCAGTATGGGCTATGCTCAGTACGTCGTTCTACGCCCACCCGCAGGCTTGTGCTGACTGGCGGAAGGTGGAGTACGGTCAGCGGATGTTACATAACGGCCAACGTTTGCTGTACATTCGTCACAACCCCCCTGTACTACGCCGCAACTCCGCGCCCATGATGTTGGGGTCAGCCCATGTCCGTGTCGAACACGTCACCATGGGGCAGCCGCAGGGGTTTGTCGGGTGGACACCGTGTCATGTCGCCAGTACGGGTCACCGGCACGGGTACACCTGACCCACTCCCCACCTGACCACCAGCACCTGCCCGCAGCCACATGAAAGCGGTTCTCTCAGCAAACAGCAGCTAACAACTAGCAACAACCGATACCACATCCCAGAGTGGCCTCGCGCCCCCTCGACCACAGAGGGGTGGGTTAGTGACTGCTGGTCGCACGAAGTGCGAGCCGCGTCCCCGCGTCATGTGCAGAAACGGCAAGCATGCCGCACGTGGCCCCTGGCGCTGAGACCGGATTTCTGAACTCCTCCGCATCCCTCTCGCCCTCTCGCCTCCACTGGGTCAGTCCTCCGCCTGCCCCACTGGCACCCGGGCAACAGCTCCCACCCGTGTTGTTGTTGGGTCCCAGTCTGCCACACCCAGTATCACGGATGGGACATCTAGCAACAGCCGCAGTTGTCCCTGATGAACCACAATCGCCACTCATCAGTGGAAGGCAGTGCCAGGTTAAAATCAATGTTATTGTTCAGTTTCGTTTACCTATGCTTTTTAAGTGAATTATTATTGGTCTTCTGCCTTCGTCATCTGTGATTGTAAAATCGTGTAAAAAAATAATACTCCAGTTCGTCCATGATTGACTCTGATTCTGAGATAAACCTTGTCCTGATGCTACCCCGCTGTACCCCATGTATCACTAGACTGCACTAACCTATCAGCACCCACATCCACTGACACACTCCAGCCCTCATTTGACCTACACAAAGCTCTACTGCCCTACTCACAAAGGATTCACTGCCCCTACACAAACTCACATCACTTGCCCTACACAAAACATACTGCCCCACACAAACACACTGCCCCTTACACCAAACCATCACTGCCCCTACACTAAACCACATCACTGCCCCTACACAAACCAATTCACTGCCCCTACACAAAACATACGCCCCCACACAAGAAGCACCCCACACCAAAGCCAGATCAGTCACTGGCCCTCTCCACGGGACTGCCGTCCGAACCTCGAAATAATTCTCAGCAACGTACACTTCACTGTGTTTTTTTAATAAGTTCTTGTGGAGATTTATGAAAAACTAACTTTAATGAAAGTCCTGACGAAGTTCTGAAATTTCCTAAGACAAAAATATATAAAAAAAAATTTTGTGTTTTAGGGGAACAAGGTGCAAAAGTTTGGGTAATTGAGAGAAAGTTCGTCAGACAAAACGACGATCGAGCGAGAAAAGAGAAAGAAGAAAAAAATCTGATTCTGTTTATTTAACCACCAGAATGATAATTTGAGTCTGATTTGTCTTTGAGTTCAATAGAAACGCTTGACATAATCTCGCCGTGCAGCTTGTTAATATAATCTACTATACATGATGTATAAAATAGCTGGCTGAAACTATATTATCAAGCCATCGTTCCTCAGCTCAAACAAACAAATCCTTAAACGTCTTTGTGCTAACCTCATTGCTGTATACTTAAACAACGGACGTTACAGGTAGTTTGTAAATGTTTAATATACACCTTCCTTTTTAACATATATGCATACAGGAACATACCTACATAGTAGAATTTTTATTTATAATATTTTATATACAGAATGTACACCAAATTTCTTGTACACCAATTTTTTATAAAGAAAAACCAAAATATTTTAAATGAAAATACCAAATATGAAAAAAAAATACTGTATAAAAGCAAGGGATTTATTCTTAGAGTTAGAATATAATAGTTTATATAAAAGTAAGATTAACTCTGAACGATATCTTGTTCATTAAGTTTTAATGTATATTATACAACACATTTCATCATCAAAACCATATTGCAGACCTAAACGCTAATAATTTAATCGAGAGATATTGTCAGCCAACAGGATCAAACACGCTTTCCAGCTATCAACATCTCATATTAAAACATCTTAGCCATTAACCAATGTCATTATCTTTCCGTACTAACCTATTCCGTTTGTATTATCTGTAGATTGTTTAAAGATTATTTTAACATATATTCATTATTATTATCCCCACAATTACAATATTAAACATAGTAACAGAATATTCACTACTACACATGCAGGAAGCATCGGAATACATATCTGGTCAGACTTCCACTCTTTCTTTTGTCCGTTATCAGCACAAAGCAAATACTTCTGCTCATTGTCCCCTGTCCAACCAACAGTTTTTTGTTTGGTTTTTGTTTTTAGGTATTTTTTTTCTGCCTGCTCCCTCAGTTTGGTCTCCATCACAGCCTGCGCGCTCTCTCTGGTGCCACCCCATCTCACCCAAAAAAATGTAAACAATTTGAGACTAGGCATGTAAAACCCACATTTTGAGGAAATCAGTGACCTCGGGGAGTCTCTCTAGTCAGCTCATTAAGACCCAGTTTCCCACATGTCTCATTTTGACACACATTCCAGAAATACCCCTCACAGCAGCTGCTTGCTATACAGGACTGCGTTCAACCGTGTAAAAATCACGTG